>NW_021938789.1:2990911-3237380 GCF_001715985.3 Manacus vitellinus | reverse complement strand
GCACTCGGGTGTGCGAGGTGGGCAGCCCTGGACCAGCGGGCTCCGTCAGGGCTGTCCATACCTCCTCTGTCCATCTCAGCCAGACTAAACATCCCCCACCTCCCATTTCTATGCCTTCCGGGATAATACTTGCCCCCTGCTTTCGGTTTTCTCACTCAGTTGTTTCCCAGCCCTTCCCACCCGGTCCCCGCTCCTCTCCATCCCGTTCATCCACTTTGGGACACTCTTTCCTTCCCACTGCCCCAGTTGCTCCCTGCACGGCCCCTCCAGGAAGCTGGAGGGGGGGATCACAGGGTACGAGCGCACTGCTCCCCACTGTGCTTTCTTGCACTTTTTATGGTGCTTCTCAAGGCGCCAAAAGGGTGAGAGCACCCCCTTCAGGGACACACCACTTCTCAGCTGAGCTAATAAAAAAATTAGTATTGTTTGCTGAACCAATAAATAGCAAATTGATGACTGATGGACATCTGTAGACTGGTGACTGATAATTAGATTAAGTTAAATTAAATAACTACATTAAATACTATCCACCCATGAGCTGGGTATGCCCACACTCAGGATAAAGCCTTTCTGTGTACAACATGAAAAATTGATTTTCTGCTCCAGGAGACTGCAAGAGGAGATCAAGCCTTGCTTTACCCATCTGGCTCCTAAGCCATCTTTTCCTACAGTTTTTATTCACCATGACAGCTTTTAAGGAATGGAAATGCTACTCTGTCTTTTTGAAAAGGTGTCTATCACAAGCTTTACTGGGATCAGGAGTGTACATTGTGTGTGAGTATCTGAGAGGGATGAGCTAAGGGGAATAAGTGAAACTTTGTGACTTTTTTCTACTTTTTTTGAGGAGACCCGTCTTTGAAGTTTTTTGATGTAGGGAATAAAACTGTTACCAAATTGATGTGATACCTTCCCTATACACCCCAGTTGCTGTCCTATTTTCTCTTGTCCTGGCAAGAGCAGGGCTGGCCTTAGCTCCCCTCTTCTGCCTCCAGCCCATGGATATTTCTTCCACCATTCCTTTAGGAAGAACTGAATGACACTTCTTTGGTTTCAGTTGTTTCCAACATGCATCCATGCTGTTAAATTAAAAGAAGAACTTTATATATAAAGGCTCTGGAAGGAAAGGGGAAGATGTGGTCTGACTGTTTCTGTCGTGTCATTAATGTTAAAATAAAACAGGATGAGATGAAACAGTCACCAGCATCTGGACCTGTTGCCCGAGAAACCATTACCAGTTACCAGAAGAAAGGAATTCCTTGGAAACAACAACTTTGGAAACCAGAAGGAAGTTGTGCAACTGTCAGTGGCAAAGGCAGCAGTTCTAACACAGCAACAGGGTAAAGACGTGACCTGAGTAATAACAGCTCATCAAGATGTGTCTGGAACCCTTTTTATTACAGCCCCTGGTAACCAGTCAGGCCCTCCAGGCTGCAGACAGCAGAACTACATAACTACCAGGAATGCCATCACAGGGTATTTTTTCTTTTTATAGTGCTTAAAAATCCTTAAAGGGGATTAACAACCCTGTGAAGAGGGTAATTACTATTTTCTCTACTTGACAAACCAGGAAAATGAGATTTGGAAACTTTAATTGACATACGCAAAATACTCCATATTATGATTAAGAGATCAGAGCCCCTACCTTCGGGGTCAAGCTGATGAATTACTTTATGTAAATATTATGTAAATTGGATTATTTTAAAAGAAGGTTTAGAGTGAGTCTTGACTTCTAAATTTCCCTTCTGGTTCTGTCACTTGTCTATTTATCAAAATGCAAAAGTCATATGTAAACCAAGCCACACCTGCTTTACACTTATGATTGCAGCCTTTAATCTGCTGATGACTAGGAAGCTTTCCGAGTGCCTACAATGAAAATATTTAACAGCAAATATCATTGCCATTATATCTACTTTTCTATTTATATAGAAGTATGAGCATCAACAATTGGGAAGTTTACTCAGGAGTGACAAAGCAGAAGGAAATGGGCAAAGGGACTTTACAGAGTTTCTCATTCTATTGAGATGTGGTAAAGGGGAGATATAGTTCTGATTTTGCCTGGAAACAAAGCACATCCTATTCCCTATACCCATTGCACTACAAGATTTGAAGCTACATCATTGAACATTCTGTTCTATGAGCAGCAAGAATTTTGGTTACTACATGCAGGGGAGAAGATTCATGCTGCTCTGAACCCCATGACACTCACATGATAATATGGAGTTTCTATTTTCTTTTATTCTATATAAACTATAGACTATATGGACTACTCTAATATATTCCTGTATCCTATAAGACCACGAAAAACATCTGGCCTTTTGTAATTTGTTTTGTCATCTTTCTTAGAAGAACAAAATGAATTTTGATCCAACATATTCAGGACAGCTGTGTGATAAATTGCTGTCACATGGTTCTAATTCTGCATGCATAATCCAAACATCAACAGCTTCTTCACAGAGAGGCAGGAATTCTGTACTAGCCCAGTTTTTTGATCTGCCATGCAATGAATCAGGCTGATACAGTCCATCAACACCTGCACAGGTTATCTTTTGATGCAATGAAAAATGTACAGCCCGTACTTTTCCTGCTGTAGAGCTCCAGTATGGTCATGCATCCTGTGACCTGAGACGGTCTACAGAAACTCCAGGCTCCGTTCACTTACATCACTGTCAGCCTGGTGAGGATTTGGGAAAGAAAAAGCATCCTTCAGGCAGGCCTGGGAAGAGTTGTGCATCTTCAGAGGCAAGGTGAAACTTGCCATGACGTGTGACTGGGATAAGCACAGCATGGGGGTTTGTTGCAGACCTGACACACAGAATCACGTTAGCAGATGCCAAGATGAGTCCCAGGATTTTGCAGCGTTAGCAAATGATTACTGTAAAAGTAAACATTGGCTAACATGGGGCTCATGTATGCCTGTGAACTTTTGAACTAGGGCAGCAGGGTATTTCAGTATATCCACAGAAAGGACACACAGAATGATAAGCAAGGAACTATATATTCAGGGTGATTATTTCTCACCACTCAAACACCAAGGCAAGGGTAAAGAGACATTGTGTTCTAGGAAGTGGACACCATAAATTACTGCAAGGTTTGTGGTGATGACTTCTACGGCCACAGTCAGGGTGGGAAGCTCTACTGATGATTATGACTCATCAGGAACTGAAAATTTTTTACTGTGAGTTGGCTTAATGATAATGTAAAAGTAAATGTTCTGAAGACTGAGAAAGGCAATAAAAAGATTCTTGGTCTGAGGTGTGAGTCTCTGACTGTGATCAACATCTCAAGGAGGAATTCAAAGTGTTACAGACAAGGAATTCTTAGCAGAATAAAATGTTAAACATATTTTTGTAAATTTTTTTCTGCCCAGTAGGTAATCTGCAATGAAAATGTAAGAACTGAGGGCCTTCCAATACTTTTGGACAAATTTCCTACCCAAAGAGCCTCTAAATGCCATTACATTTCCCCTTTTCTAGGACAAAAGACATGAGCAGCTTTTAGGTGACACACATACTGGTGGGACAGAAACAGCTGGGGCTGCATGCCCTCCTCTTGCCAGAAATTTGGCTCTGCCTCATTTAGCATCAGCATCATTTATCAGTATCATAGCAGATCATCACTCCTCAGCAACAATACAGAGTTATAAGTAACTGAGTACCTTATCCATAGAGTTCCACTGGCAAGAAGTCCATGTGTCCACGCAGGAGCAGGTATCTCTCAGACAGAATATCTGGCACAGCTATCTACCTGAGGAGCATAGTTGTCCATGGTTACATGTGACTTGCAGTCAGAATGGCACAGGAAAATCCATTGAAAATGAGCTTATTCCTTTATCATAAAAAATTTAAACCTGCAAATAAGCAATAACAAACAATTAAAAGGTCTGTAATAATCTCACTGCAGAGAAGCTGAAATCAGCTGTGGGCTGAGATGCACCGTGGCTGGAAGAGCTCACACCCCACATTGGTGGTGTGAGCCAGGCAAGTGTGGGCACTCGCTGCACGTAGCTGTGGTGAAAGCTGAAGTCTCCATCCGGAGTGCCTGCACACACATATGGCCACCCTGTGAATTTTAGTTCTCAGAAAAGAATGTGGCATACTGATATCAACTCCTTTGTGGGAGTTAGTACAGTCCAAACAGAGCAAGGATTCAAACTTTGTCTAAACTGAGGCCTGCAATTCATACTGACACAGAAATCAGCCTCAGGGTTGGTGTAGGCATTGTGGTATAAAAGTACCACTTGGCTAAAAGTACCACGTGGCTAAATTTCAGAAATTCAGATAGCATTGTATCAGCAACAGCATTATTGCCTTCTTTTGTGACTATCACTTGGTTCCACCTGGGCTCTTCACAGTGTGCTGGGAAAGCTGTACTTGCAAAGCATTCCTAATGGAGGCAAGCGGGCAACAGGGATTTCAATCACAGCCCTGTATCAGCAAGCACAACAGAATTCATTCTTAACATTGAAGCCATTACTGCTTCATTATTTATTATTTCAGCAAGAATATTGCAAATATTTAGACATTACAGAGCAGGCTATCATCCAGACAAAAAAAGACGTCCCTCCTAAAGCGCTAAATGAGTGTAAATTAATGACACTAATAAAAAAGCTTATTACAAAATATCATTGGGGATGAACACTAACGAAGCACAGAGGGTGAGCACGTTTGTTTAGTGATTTTTACTTTCCTGTTCTTTATTGCCCTCCCCAAGAGGGGCCGCAGCGCCCGAAGCGCTGCTGGGCTCTGTCACCCGCTCCCGGATTGTCACTAGAGGGCGACGAAGGCTCCCAGACGAGGGCAGAGGTTCCCTGGAAAGCCTCGACTTCCACGGAACAATTTCTTTCCTTAAATCCTTAAATCCTGCGTTGTGAAATGGGCTCAGCCAGATCCCACGGGGAAGCAGCGCTGTGGCAGCCCATAATAACTGGGAAGTTCGGTGGAACCTGCTGGCACCCTCCACCTCTCAGCACAGGACCTGCTGTGTGACCTCCCTTCCCCTCCAGTGCCAGCTGGGTTGCAGCAAGACAGATGAGCAAGGGGTATTATTCATTTATTACTATGTTATTATAATTTTTTTATATTCCAGTCAGGTCCCATGAGAGTGTGGGACTGGCAAGGAGAAGGAAAGAAAAGATCGTTGGCTGGTTATGGAATAAGGCTTTCAATAACAATTAATGCAGGCTAGATTAGAAGCACAGGAAATACCAGACTTGCCAGTTTTTCTGCGTTGATTTTCACACGCTTTCTGTTTTTCCAAATGCTACATTTATTACTTTTCCCCAAGACTCATAATGGAACGTAACATCACTACTGTGTTGTATGTGTGTGTATGTATATATATGCACATAAACATACATAAACACACACATATATACGTTATGTACACACATATGTATACACAATATGTATGTACACAAATATACGTACGTATCTGTAGTCTATACATACATATGTATGCTTATATGATGATGTATGTGTTTACATGAACTTCTAGTTCACAAAGTTGGCATTTTTCCCAGTAACTTTCTGCACAAGTGCGGGAAAAGAAGAGAGAACTTGTTAACCAAAACAGGCTTATTCTAAAGCACCCTGCAGATGTTAATTTAATATATGGGCAGTCTAAGTAGAAAAGAAAATGTAGGAAAAAAATTCTGTAAAAGTGCATTCAATGTTGAATAGCAACTGTTTAACTTCTAATTTAAAATCCTCCTCTGCTTTTATTTCCCCATTTCTTTATTCAGGGTTAACTAAAATGCAATTTAATCTGTCTAAACAATATCAGCACAAATACCAAGGCCTTTTAATTTACAAAAACCTTTACTTACAGAAAACATTAATTTTACCCTTGTGAGTAGCACAAACTGATTTCAAATGGGCCAAAAATACACAAATTGAAGCCTGTCTATAATTTCATTAGCCATGTTTTGTAGATTTATTTAAGAGGCAAAATCCCCCCTAGGCTGTGAAGAGGAAAACTTTTGAATGGGAGAAATAATTTTGGGGTTTTTTTCAGCAAACGTAATGATTAGACCAGTTCTTTCCACTAATTATTTCTCTTGGGTTTATGTTGTTTTAAAATAGTCTATTGTTATCTGATGTCAAATCAGTGAACTCCCAAGTTCAAACTATATAGCCTAAGAAGAAAGACATATGAGGCAGAAAGATCATGAGATGTCACTGCAGAGCTGGGTCTACAAAAATGTTCTACTGGTTAATAAACCAAATACTCTAACAACTAATAAACCCAAATTTAAGTCTGTCTGAATCCACCACTGCCTTCCATAGTCAGGGGAAGTTCCTAATTTTAAAGAGCATGTCATTACAGTTATGGTTTCATGAAGATGAACCTTGGACACTGAAGGTTGGGACCAAAACTGTGCCTTTAAATCAAATGAAACCTTCAATGTGTGGATGGTCCAGCTGAGGGACTCAGCTAATTGGGTAGGAATTCTTATCTTGTGAGGATAAATCCTCTCTGTTGAGTGTCCAAGGTAGCCCCCAGAAAACCACACTGCAGTACATGCAAAATGCAGATGGTGATGATAACGGGGCCCCTGTAAGCCAGGACAACTTGGACAAAGACTGAAACTTCTCTACAGATCAGGAAAGAAATGTGTGATATAATGTATCCAGGTTTCCAACACTGAATAACAGATAAATGCTGTGAAAAGGGAAGAGTCAAATTCTCCACTGTTTCCCTCTGCTACCATCCATTTCCATGACATCAAGCAAGGAAAGCAACAAAACAGCTAAAAATATGGAAAAGAACTGAATTACCTCTTCCGTGTCAATCTATTATTGCACAGGACATTTTATTAAAAATCTCACAGATGCCATTTAGAAATGAAGATGGTCAATGTCAATGCAGCTCTCTGCCAAAGTGTTCAGCATTGTACTGGAAGTGGGGAATGGCAACTGAGATCTATTTTAACAGCATCATTTCTCAGCTTCTCCCATAATCAGTTTGACTTCTCAGCAGTCAGAGGGACATTTTTTTCATTCTTTTAAAAAATAAATCAATATTAAATCTGAACGCACATCAACAGGTTTGGTACTATCATAATAATAGAAGGGCAGCGGCTGAGACCTAAAAATGAAAGAGTTCAGGACAGAAACAGAAACCTGAGCACTTGTAGGAAAGGACATCAGACTCACGCTGCGAGTGTGAACTCAGATGAATGATAAACTCAGTTTCAATGGCCTTACCATGGTAAGTTTAAGTTAGCTGGTTCTGAAGCAAGGGTCAGGCTTACTTGAAATGACATGAGAAAAAAAACCTGTGAGAGGAAGAACTGAATCTCTGGTATCAAGTTTGCCTCCTCTAGAACACAAGTTGGGAGTTTTTTTTCCTACACTGGCCACGGTAAATAGCATTACTAAAACCACAGTAGCTGTTACTGGTAGTACAGAAGGAAACCGAGAGGCAGAGTGTAAACTGCACCCTGCATGATGGGAAAACGATGACACAGGCGAAACTCATGAAAGAGTACATTCTCTCATTGATGTGAAAGCATTTATTGGCTTTGCATTTTTGATTCACATTACCTTCTTTCTAGAGAAAAACACGTGGTAGTAGTACAGAAAAATGAGTGTGACAAGGTCAGAACTTATGAAACACAACCATGTATCCTTACAGTGAACAGGTATCAGAACAGATTTCATTTCCTCACGTTCTTTCTGACACTCACCCCCCAATTTATACCAATTAAATTTCTCTATTTGCACTCCTTTATGTACTAATAAATACATCTGGTTTTGCCCTGCTTGTATTTTTTGTCTCTTAATTCCTCTTCATCCAAGGTGATGGATGGATATCACTAAAAGGGGACTAAGAATATTTACATACCTCTGTAAACTGTTCAAAAAGCAGATGAAGAGTCTAGGTAACATGACTACTGTTAAGGAATAGCAATTTGCAGTGTATTTTGACTGTGTCAGATAAACATTCTATTTTTTTAATTAGATGTAAATCAATAATTTGAGGAGATATTAATGATTAAGAAATATTGAACAAAATCTGCAACGGTTTCCTGGTAATTGGACCAGTTATGATGGATGTTTTACTTTATTCAAGATTTTAGAAAGGGCCCTGTTGAAGACATTTATTAATTAGGCTATAGGGATTTTTCTTCTTTTTTTCTGTATTGAATTAGAAAATTCTTGTGAGAGAGTGACTTCTACAAAGATGAGGCAAGTAAATTTATTACCTTGGGGTGACAAACTTGGTAAACTCACTGTGTGCACTTCCTTTTACTTCACTGAAAGCCAAACATGTCACAGTCCCCTATTCAGATCACAAAAGAACAGAGAAAAGGAACAACTGGTAATGGGAAAATGCTTATAAACCTTACTGTAAGACATGATTTGTATTACAGTTTTCATGCAGCTGTGTTATTATGATGTAATAAAGATGGAAATAACTTATGTTTTGAGAAGGATGTCAGTCAATAAAAATCTATAGATTACCAGAATCTGCTGGTTTCATTTCTTGAAGCCCTCTGAGAACTTTTTTCCCACAATGAACCACTAAAGAAATGCTCTTGTAAACATTAAAATCCTGTTGACTGAAACTAAACAGACCCCACAGAATTGCTTTCTTGTAACTAATCTACTTTGAAGATTTTTCACTGGTCATTTTTCTGTCAACCCCTACTTCCTGTAGGTTTTGGGTTGTTTTTCTTGGGCAGGGATTTTTTTTGTTTGTTTGTTTTGTGTTTGGTTTTTTTTTTTAATGGAGAAACACAATTAGAAAGTGGAACTAATCACAATATGACCTTTTTACCTTGGCTTCCAGCCATGTGGAGTTAGAACCTTGACCTATGGTGCCTGAGTAACACGTCAAGAGCACCTGGAGCCCTGACCTGCTAGCAAACTATCTAGGTATTATTAGAGTAAAAATGGAGAAAAAAATATTAACTAGAGGAGTAATTGCAGTTTCAGTTTCTCTCCAATGCAGTGACTCACAGGATTTCTGAAGAAAATGGGTGCAATCCAGAATCTTTTGGTAAGAAGACTGTTTCAAACAAGATTAGATAGTTATCAGCAGATTGAAAATACTCCCTTAGATCAAGTTGTGAGATACATGAAATAAACCCCACAGCCAAGTCTCAATAACCAAGTATCCATGGCTCCAGAGTCACCAAAAAATTCATTAGTACTCTCAACAAAGTGAGGGACTCAACTGAATATACAGATTGATTCCCTTTATAATCTAGATTTCTATAGTATGTTATATAAGTTATGTACTATATTTGCCAAGACTGTGCAGTATTTGCTCTGTGTGTGTGTCTACACAGGCACAGAAGTGTGTAATAACAATATATAAACAGCTCCTATGATATGTAATATAATTTCTATTTCTATACAACATTTCATAATACCAGGTAAACAAAGTTTTTACTCCAGAATTTTTATTTGAAAAGGTTTTTCCTTTTAAAAGCCTTGTAGCTAACTTTCAGGGGACATAACACACTGAAGCAACGGGATCTTCTGTACCTTGCAACAACCCCAGCAGTCATGTTAGTGCCTATGAAAGATGCCTCAGATGGACATATAAAGGGAAATACAAATTAAGAACCTGTTTTCTCAAAGATCCCAAGTTACAGAAACATAGGACTGGCATCACCCTGGCAAAGGAATAAGAAATAGATGGACCGCCATGGCCCAAAGTTAACTGATCCCACAAAAAGGAATGAGGAAAAAAACAAAGGCTGAAAAAAATACTGAAACTCCTCCCCCAAATGCTGTAGGTATCTCCCCGCTTTTTTTTTTAACCTTGCTTTCTATTTGCTGTTCATTATGGGAAAGAAGTACTAGGTGTTCCAGCTTTACCACCCAGTGGTATTTTTCTGCAATCATCAGCTGCATCTGAGTAAGCAGAGCTATTTTTAAATCCCCAGCCACCTCACACAGTAAAGCAACCACATAACTGCAGAGTCATGCACAGCAAGGGGAATCACTCCTCTTAGTTTGCAGTGTCATACAAAGGGGAAAGGCAAACAAACTAAATCCCATACATTTTCATGAATGTGTGACTAAGTCTCAGTTTCAGAATCTGTCCTTACCCATAACAAAATATTCTCTGAAATTTTCCTGTAGTTACACTAACATGGTTAAGTCCAGGTTCTGTCAGATTTCTTTTGGTGGCAAGAAAATTTCAGAAAGTCACGAGTACAGCCATGACAGCCACTTTCCTGGCTGACACATCAAGGACCAACCTGGGGACCTCCAGAACAAGAAACGTGACAGTCCTGAGCACTGAACCCTGATAGCATAAACTGCTGTGCTAACACTTCTGCTTTTTCTTTTTTGGCACATAGATTTAAATACTCAATGTGCTTTGTTAAACAAATATGTCTAGAAATGAAGTTCAGAACAATGCAAACTGAAAGAAACCAAATGCCTCATCCTACATCTCTAAGATGCCTCGTTTTCCCAGCAAGTGTCCAAGAATCAATGTACCTGGTTCATTAAATAGCCATTAAATAGCCTGACTGTTCTATGTAAATCAGCATGATACAAGATACTCAGCTAAATGTTAACATGACCCAGAGATTAATATGTAAATTGAGTGTATCCTAGGAGAGATGTTCTTTACAGAGGTGTGCTGAGGGGGTCTGGTATCATTTATGCAAAGATCTGCACATGGCAGGATGTCACTGCATATATTCTGACCTCCCAATATAAGCTTACTGATGTTTGACAACAGCTTTTAGAATTTTAAGTGGAAACACTAGAAGAGCAACAGTGATAAATGTTGCTGAACCTTTCAGTTTGTACAGGCAAGCCATTTTCAAGTGTGTGGCAAAATTTCAACTTTCACTTCTCCCAAACACAGTGCAGCACACAGACTTCAAACAGAAAACAACAGCAGGCATATGGCAAGTAAAATAACCCAAGCTTTTCTTGGGGAAAATAAAATAGAGTGAATGCCATAAGGTCCCTTCAGTTACTCTGTGCTATAAGCAGCAGCTCGGACACTGTGATAAGACAGTTCCTTACAAAGATCTGTGGATTTATTCCATTATGAAGTTTGTTTGCTCTTGCAGTCTGATCTCTGTTATCCAGTCTGCTTCTGTATTAGCATGCTCCTGGGAGCCTTTGGGGGATAAAATGACTACATCTTTAAGAGCATAGTTAGGGGACTATTTGCTCAGTGGTCAGACAACTTGCACCGGACTCTGATAAGGATTTTCCACTTTCAGTAGCCTCACAAGCAGCCTCCTGCGAAGGAGGAATGTGCTGAAAGGAGGAGTCATATGCCCAAAACCATGTGCCAGGGCACGTGCTGTGTGCCTCAGGCTATAAACTCAAAAATCTGGAGGATACAAAGCAGTACTGACATTATTCTGGACACCTTAAAAAAACAAACAATACCCCACCCTCAACACCTTAGGGCTGTAGCACAAGCTCTGAATCCAGTGTACCAGGATCCCTACAGCGCTGCTCAGGCAGGGACCAAGGCTGTTGGCCTGAGCTTAAAAGCAGCTGCAGGTTACATGTGCAATACTGCTTGAAATAAAGAAAGTTAAAAGCCCCTTGCATGAAAACTAGGGATGTGAACCAAAGTCTGGCTGTGTATACGCAGTTTTTAAGCTGGATGCTGCATCATGCAGCCTGGGAAGCAGAGCAATCTGCCAGCCTGATTTCCCAGGCAAAAGATGTGTGAAGGGGGGCTATTCTCAACCCCTTCTGTTACGACCCTCATCACTACAAGCTTCCATAGTGTTGCTGGGTGGGGTTTCTCTGCTTCAGCAAAGGAGGAAATATATGGAAAAATAATCTTTTTGAACAGTTTGCTCCACAGAAATGGCAGGATGGCTTCTGCATATTAACCCACTACATCACACTTTGGATCACCACCAGCCAAGAGTACATATTTCACAGAATCATGGAATCATTTAGGTCGAAAAGGACCTTTAAGATCATCAAGTCCAACCATTAACCCATTGCTGCCAAGTCCACCACTAAACCATGTTCTTAAGTGTCACATCTTTTAAATACCTGCAGGGATGGTGACTCCATCACTGCCCCGGGCAGCCTCTTCCAAAGCTCGACAAACCTTTTGGTGAAGAAAGCTTTCCAAACATCCAATCTAAACCTGCCCTGGCACAACTTGCATCAAATACACGTGGGGCGGGTATTTCCCAGTTTGCCTCCATACCAGTTGCTACACGCACATGTCTTCCCATCTTATCTTCTGCAAGAATCAAATAACATCATATTACTTTCAAACAAGTGATGCACATGCCGGGAAAATGAAGTACGTCTCTCACACAAATCTGAAATGAAGAACCATAAATGGCAGAGATTAATTCAAATTACTCAGCGTCATCCTTCAGAAGTAACAGTAATAATACACTTTCGCCACTCCCCATCATATCGAGCACACTACACTTTGAGACAAGTATCGCTTCCCCATTCTGCCACATCTCATGATGTGTTTAGCTAAACCCATCCAGTCTATGAACAAGCCAAATGGGGAATAGTCACTGCAAAGCTGACACTTTCAGAGAGCTGGGGAGAATTATGGACACTATCCATTTCCACACATGGGGAAACCTGTGTACTCAAGGATAGGAGCAGAGGGATTTGGAGAGGTTGGCAGGACCCTTCTGCAACATCTCTCCTCATGGATCCTGAAGATTCCAAATTTCTTTGTAAGACTAAAACAATAGCATGGCAGATATGGACCAAATCACCACTAGGCTGACTCCTCTGGCAAGGCTCCTAGCATTTGTGCACTAGTGAGGAACAGCCCATGAAATTCCAGGCAGTCCCTGCAGCTCCATACTGAAACAGCAGCATGGTTTCACAAACTGCACAACGAGCAGGGACAGTGCTTCTCTGCCCCACGCAAAGGTATCTCTTCTTTCCAATTGGGTACCTGGAGGAGCATAAGACTCTAAAACTGCTCCCCACACAGAGTAGCCAGGAACCCCCTTTGATCCCCGTGGTTCTCAGACAATGCACAGGAGGGTCAGCTTCTCAATTCCATTTGCATCTGCCCAAGACTATCAGATCCCTCTTCTGCAATCCCATGTGTAGGCTGCTGCAGGAATAAATTCATAGTGATCACCCTAGGGATAACAGCACTTTGAATATCAGAGGAGTTACAGAAAAACCATTGACATGACAGGTATCATGGTTCCCTTGTGGCAAAACCATCCTGTACCTGTTGTGGAGATATGCTGGTACATTTTGAAGGCGCTGTTCTGGCAGATACTGGTCCCATTTGGCCTATATTGCTCTGCAGGAAATGTTCTTCTGAGAATTTTGCTGAGGTTGGATACATTATTAATAAAGATGGGAAACAGAGGGGTTGGAAAATATCTTTCAAGTGTAATGTTCTGGGATAGATTGACATTAATCCATGGGTGAACCTGGAAAGGGGACAAATTTTCTAACTATTCCAAACATAAATTTTGCTATTAGCAGCAGTCATTAACAAATTCTGATCCTATTGTTATGAGCCATTACATCTAGAAAATTGCCTATTCTTTTACAAAGTCTTTTCAGTATTTTTAGCTCAAGTATTTTGTGCTTCTTCAGCTCATAATCTTTTGATACTATAAGCAACTTTGAACAAATCTCTTGATATCTCACTGCTTTCAGGTCTCCTCATTCCAAAACAGAGAAAAAAAAGTTCCTTGCCTGCTTTCATTCTACTAAATGAAAATTGCAAGAGTTCCTTGCCTGCTTTCATTCTACTAAATGAAAATTGCAAGAGCCATGTAAATGTATCAAATATTGGTATCTTCCCCAACCTCTTTTTGGAATAACACTTCTTGTATGGGGTTTGGTCAGGATGGAGCTAATTTTCTTCCCAGCAGCCCCCATGGTGCTGTGTTTTAGATCTGAGACCAAAGCATTGCTGACAACAGGGCAGTGCTTTAGCAGTTGCTGAACTGTGCTTGCACAGCACCAAGGCCTTCTCTGCTTCTCACTCTGCCTCCAGGGAGCAGGCTGGGCATGGGCAGGAGGCTGAGAGAGGGCACAGACAGGACAGCTGACTCCAAATGTCCAAAGAGATTTTCTGTGCTATTCAACGTCATGGCCAGCAATAAAACCAGGGGTGGCTGGTGTGTTGAAATGAGTCATTACTCAGAGGCTGTCTGGCCATCAGGCTGCTGGTTGGAGGTGTTGAGCGATCACCTTTGTATCACTTGTTTGGTTTTCTTTTCTTTTCTCTGTTATTAAACTGTCCTTAGCTCAACACACAAGTTTTTCTTGCATAGCAAGAGCAGAGCAATGCCTCTTGCATTTGTGCCACTCCTCTGCTGTGGAGGGAAGGTGTGGATGGGGCAGGGCTCACCAGCCAGCTGGGGTCAACCCATCACACTCCTCTAGTACCTCTGAAAATAAATAATGCCCAAAGCACAGTTTTGTTCTCAACAGCCAATCAATCATTTGTCTACTCTCATTATCACTCAAGTGAACTCCTTCACTTCACTTCCTTTAAGCTTACAAGAAACCTATAATTTTGCCTACAGGAAAGAACCATGAACCAAGAGTCGGATTCATTATCTGGCAAATTCATAGCTTTTCTTTCATTCTGAGACACTTCCTGCATAGCTCACAGGAAATAAGAGATGGGGGAGATTATGTTTCATTTTTCAAAGCTGTTGGGTCGGCTAATGGCCATCACCATTTGACCACCAAACATACTACAAGAAGTTGTTTTATCTGTAAGTCACAGTACTGATGGTGCAAACATGATACATAGAAGCAAAGTTTGTAGGGAGAGACAGACCAACTAAACCAAGGAAGTAGAGATGATCTCAAAAGGTCTTTGTTTTTTTTTTTCCCCAGCTATATCAGAGGATCCAACAGGAATACTCTCCCTCTAAGCCCTACCTCTCTTGTAACAATATCTCAAAGTTTTTTAGAAGGTGTACTTTCAGTAAATACAAGATCACGACAATATTATAAATAGTTCTCAGAGAAACAGTAATATCTCCAAAGTCAGTTATATGAAAACTGTGACTTGAAGTTCAAAACCAGTGTTTCTGAAACCAGTCCTTTTAAAGGTGTCTGTGTATCTTATCTGCACACACTGGAACTGGAATATCACAATTATACTAAATGTGACTTACTTAAGACTAGCCCCAAAATAAGGCATTAGATTTGAGTATTCCAGATAACATTTATTATTTTGTTTATGTAAGGCCTAATATGATTAAATTTCTCACATTGACTTCTAAGCATTTCAGTCATCAGCAGATAAATGTGTCAATTAATGGTCATAATGGGTCATTCTGTCAACCAGCTTGAAGTAAAAACTTTGAGATTTTGTCTTAAAATTAAGTAAGGATAAGCAAAAATTGAGTATAATCTTCATTCCATGAATCAAATACTGAATATTCTGCAGCCTTTTTGCCTTTAAACCATCTACAGCAATGTCACTGTTGTCAGCAGTGGAAGATTCAAACTAAGGTGCTGTAAGACTTACTCAAAGTCAAGCTGCAAAATCAAGGCAAGAGACACCAGAAATCAGTGTCAATCAGTTCTCAAACTCACTCCATTTAGATGGTAGTCTCTTTATTTATTCAGTTACATATATTAGTAGTTTTCATCAGAAACTTTAATGAAAACCATACATCTAGGATTCCCTGTGGTCCTTCTTCTACAGTTTAGGGCAAGAAGATAGTAAAGATTTTGCCAAACAGCCACCTACACTAAAATGTACATTAAGCCAGCAACAATCATAACATATTGCGTAAATATAACATAATTAAATGGAGAAAAGATTTAATTTAGAGTTAAAAAGATCTATTCCTGTAGAAACAGGCATATTTCATTGTACCACAAGTGTAAGTTCCAGTGCCACATGGTAGCTCGTACAAATTCAGCCGTGAAAAAAGCTGCAGTGGCTTTTTTTCAGGAGTTATCACTTCCAAGAAATATGTTATTTTTTCTTATGGTTTCCTGATTTAATCTCCTACAATCCATACACATCTGCATGTTCACATCTGACTCACTTATTGGGCTAGGGCTGAACAGATACTGGTATGCAGACTCCTCAGAAATACTATTTTCCTTCTCCCATTAATTCTGTTTGACCGCAAAAAGTGTCAAAATGCTTGTCTGCTTCAAGTACAATCTATGACAGAGAAACATGCTTACCCTTCCTTATAAAAAAATACATTTGAACAAGAGATGAAGTTTTCAGCAGCTGGTGTCCATATGGCATTAATTCTTCAGTCTACAAAAAACTACATTAATAACTTGAATTTAAAACTCTGCTGAAAACTGCTTTTCCCTGTCCTGCCAGGGCGATTGATGGATTTTTTGCTTTTTAGACAGAGTTCCAGTGGAACATTACCTCTTTCCTCTCAACTGAACACTAATCAGAATTTTGGGAAATGTTGTTATTTCTGTAGAAATGGCATGGATGTGAGGGAGACGAGTGAATGGTGGGGTAAGGACACTTCCACTTTCTTTTTCGAGTTACTTAATTCCTCCCAACATTTCTTCAACATTCTACTTCTTCTACTTCTGAGAACTATTTCACCATGTAGTGCCAAGGACACTCTAAGAAGTCTTCAATATTTCTTTTTCTAATTTAGGCAAAGAATTTCTACTCAACCACAATTTCTTTTGAGGTTTCCGATAGTCTTAGGAAATCACCTTTCCCAATCATCCTTTAGAACAAACGTTTAAAATAAAACATATAAATCAGAAATTTATCTAACCAAACTCTAGTGGTCCATTTGCTCTCTAGGTCAGAAAAGCTAAAGATCAGAAATGTGTAAACTGATTTTTTTCTAGTTAGAATGAGTAGTCTGGATGAGAGACACCATGGACACTGCTTTAGGAAGCTTAATTACACAACAGTAATATATCAAACAAATCCACAAACAATTTGGTTTGTTTCCAGTCTTGCAAGTGAATGCCTAGCATTTAGTCATGCTTAATAATTTTACTTTTCCCACTCAAATTAGTCATACTTCTTAATTTTATTTTCCCCCCTCAAATTACTTTAAAACTGCCTGGTCTTTGAGGAAAGATGAATAACAGCAACCAGAAAGCTCAGAGTACTTTATATTAACCAAAGCAGAAAATCCAATCAATATATATTGAAACCCAAAAAAATCAGTAATATGGATCATATGTTGAGCATTAGGGGAGTTTTTCCTACAACCCAGAATACGATTTGTCTGCAGCATTTCAAAACATCAGATTTAGGAAAAAAATGTTCTATGACATCTACAAGCCAGCATATCCTACACTGCTCACCAGGAATAAATAGAGAAAATAATGAATAAATAGAGAAAATAATAAATAAATAAATAAATAAACAAATAATGGGTAAAACTCAAAGTTTTATACAGTACAAGCTCATAGAACTTGCCTCTTAGTAGGAGCAGTGGCTGTCTAAGCCTGTGAGTATGGAAATGGCCTCAAGCAGTTGGTAACTTATGTTCAACAAAGAGAGGGCTTTGTACATTCCTGTAGATAGAATCACAGCTCAAAAATCAGTGACATCAAGACAGACTTTCCTAAAGGACTGAGCACACTGCTTGAACTTCTCGGATCAAGAGGCAGCAATAGCAACTGAAATGAATTCCACTTTGCAAGGTCAGACCCTGTGAATTGGTACTATTGTGCCACAGGCAAACAGAAGAGAAACTGCAAAAAGTAAGGATATCCATGAGAAACTAAAGCAGGGCCTGAAATGGCTGAACACACGGAGGGGATATATAAGTACCTGTGAGCCTGCACAGAAAGGTGAACTGCAGCAAAGATCCAAAGTGCTGAGGAGAAACAAGGCATAACAGAAACCTGTTGCCTGGACATACAGACACGAATGGGTCAAGAGACTTGTGAGAGATCCATACAAGCACATATCCAGCTTATCTACCAGCATCTATAAGGATGAGACTGAATCACCTTAGGCCATATAAATGTGAAAGCACCAATTCTTAGGGAAAAGCACAAGGACTGCTTTGGAGCTGACCAATGTCATGGTTCTTCATTCCGGTTATTTCAGCCTTACTGTGATTAAGAACACGGGTCCTGGGAATCTGCCCTATGCATCAGATTTGGTATTGACATCCTCCAAAGTTCAAACTGTACCCAAAAAATAAAAAGTATGGAAAAACTTACATTAGAAATAAATAAAGCCCAATCTATTTCCCCTAACTACACTAAATATTTTCATGTGTATAAACAGAAAACAAGACTAAAAAAGGAATGTTGTGATCCAAGTCAGAGCCTCCATATGAGAGATGGCTGCATACGTAAGTCATAGCCATGAGTTCATCGAGTTTTGGGAATCCTGAAAGCCCTCCAGCTAACCTCTCACTGAGTTTGTCATTCCAACTGTAGAACACGCAGAACATTGCATCACCAGAACATCCAACAGGATAATATAGGTAAAGGATGTTTAGCCCTTCCCATGTAAGAAGTGTAAACACACCTGCAGCTCGTAATTATTGTTAATCTATGAGTCACAGAAGCATCAACACTCATTGCTCTGCAGGAAAATCAGATTTTTGGACACACGTTGAGCTCTCAGGCAGATATCTCACGTAGCAGTGAGTATATCAGATTATTTCATTACATATTATTTTTTTCCCTTTTGCACTGCACAATCAACAGCAAAGGAAATGTGAACTGTTATTGCTTTTTTCAGCCTACAGCAGCCAGAGGATCACTCACTACTTTGTAATCAGTTCTGCTTAGGTAAAAGAGCTCAAAGACATGTAACACTTCATAAGTGTCATTATGTCATGACTTTCTCTCCAGGACAACTAGTGGTGACAAGACCACAGGGTAAACCACAGCTTGATTGGTTGAACATCTGGAGTTCATAAGTAAAAAATATAGTTTCTTACAAATTGAGCAGATGTCACTATTTAGAAAATGACAGACCCCCCCACTATGTTGCACAGCCTTGTTCCACAAAGAATTACACTTTTAGATATAAAGACTCACAATTTGCACTAATGTTACAGAGATAGAACTACTACATTCAGAGGAATTATTCTTTTCAGCTCTACAAATAACTCATGCTTTAAAATGAGATTTTAAATATATCTACATCTACGCACACTTACCTAATCTAACTAGACTGTTCACCATTCTTCCTTCCTGGTTTCCTAAGATCTGCTTCACCTCCTTTTTGTTTCTAGGCAATATCTAAACACTTTCGTTCATGTACTGTATGACGTGACTCACACATTATAATAAGTTGTGACGTGCATAGAATTACTTATTCAAAACCACTTTGTTAAGATTCCTTTAACAAAATATTAGGTTAAATTTTTCCCACTTAAGTTTAATATCCTGTTACATCCTATACTGAGAAAGTTAAAGAGAACTTCACCTTGTATTTCATGTTGAGACCAGTAGGGTACAGAAAACGAACTTTTTTTTCTTATATGAAGTCATGCAGAGCATATCTGTTGTTTATGCAGTTATTTGCTGACCAGAATTACTGTACTTAATAAGCCTTCATGATTGTCCAAAAGGAAAAAAAAAAGAAAAGCACCCACAGGCCTGCTGTTTATCAGCAAACTGGGCGAACAGCACACGAGAGGCAATCCAGGAAAAGCCAGGTACACTACGAAACATGTCTTAAGATGTGACTCATTCTTTGGCACCAGCTTCTTTTACTGAATTCCCAGGAATTCCTCCGCATTTCAGAACTGACAAAAGGAAACAGTCATCTATGGGCATTCCCGAGGACATATGGGATCAGTCTCTTACTCAAGACTTACGCAGGTCAAATTTCCCTGAAGTCAGCGGTGTTTTCCTCAGGGGACTGCTGGTTTTATCCAAAGCACTATTCATGCCAAGTTTTCAGTACTCGGATGCAAAGCTTGATTTTAATACACTGATACAATGCTACAAAGGTAACTGTATTATACAGGCTTCTGTTTGGTAGCTCACTAAATTCCGTGATGCTCGGTGTAAGGATATCACTGCCCCAGCTGCAAGCACGGGACTGCAGAGTTTACTTGGAGTTTTGCTATCTGGATTGGCAGGAAATCAAATGTTTCTCCATTTACAGGGCTTCATCATGCGTTTCTACAAAATATTTTGACAGTCAGCAAAAGCAATCTTGCTCCAGATTTTTCACTTAGCTCTGACTGTAAGACAATAATGAAAATGTAACACTACAGTTTTTTTCCCTTTTCCTACTACTGTACATGAAAACTGTAAAGTGCAGGTATTTTAAAGCAGGAACTTTACTTTCTTCACAGCAAAATCAGTGTCTTAAGGTTGTAGAATATAACTCTGAACAAGTAAAAAGTCAAAAATTGTATTGCCTCAACTCCCACACAGATTTTTCACTGTCCTTAATCATGGGTTATTTACACTATTTATTAGATGAAATGGCAGATATGCCAGAGACCTGTACCACAGACAAGAGTTTTACCCTTTTCTGCCATACAGGATCTTCTATGCACATAAAATTCAGTTATATTTTCAGGAATAGCTAAGCTAATGGACTATTTTGAATCTATTACTTGTAATATTTTGGATAACTTTCTAGCATAATTAAGATGACAAAATTGTGACTTTCCACCTCAAAAAAGCTTAATTGAATCACAGAATAATTCAGGTTGGGAGGAACCTCAGGAGGTCTGTTGCCCTAACTCCCGCTCAAAGCACTTCCAATGTTTGATTACCCTTAAAAGTTTTCCCTGTACTTAATTGCAACTTATCTCATTTGAATCTGCACCCATGGTCTTCATGAAAGGCTGAAATATTCTGTCTTGTATTTCATGTGCACCAGTACCATGAGACTTTTGCTCCATCACCAGCGCAACTGTCTCAACTCTGAAATTTACCTTCTCCTTTCTTCACATTCCCATTCCTGTAAATTCTTCCACACAAATTTTTCATTGCTGTATCTTTTTACCCTGACACCTGCTAACACAGGTGGCTACTCTCTATCACATCAACTAAAGTCTTCTCTTTTTGCCCCCTCTACCAGTTGCATGTGGTGATTTTCACTTGCTCTCTATTGGACAGTTGGGCTTCTTGGTCCAGAAACATCTCCTGTGGTTGTGCTGAACCTTGTGCAATAAGGCTGTGTGCACACACAGAGCTCCATGTTGTACACATTCTTATGCACACGCATACATATGCATACAATTAATATTATTACAAGCAATAACCAAATGTAATCTAGGCTTTGTTTTCATGCTAGTTTAAGGCTTTTTCCTGCCATGCTGTTCCACCAGAATAGTAACAGGGACATAACTAAACCAATCCAAAATATACTCTCAGTCCAGCTTACTGTATTCCCCATCCTCCTATGAGAAACACCACACCAGCGTGACCTCTCTGACAGCAATATCATTGATTAACAAGTTCTGTCTCTACACTACCAATAAAAAAAGTTATCCCCCGCAGGGACAGCCGGTGGGCACCTGTTTGTTCAGTGTCAGGGAGTTGGTTTTGGTCTCATCAGCTCATCCAGAGCATGTAAACACTAGCTAATGACATGAATTTTGATGTCCAGAAGATTTTGATCTCTTCGAGGCCTTTCCTAAGAAAGATGCTCCTCCAAACCTGCACAGGCACGCGGCTTTTGAGGAGAGATGTGTTGCTCTGGGTCCGGAGCCACCCCCCCCGCCACCGGTGCAGGTACAACACACACAGAGCATTTCCCGGGCGTTTTTTCTCCCGCTGCTGCCTCAGGATCGGGCGGCAGGGCCAGGGTGGGATGCAGGTGCTCCATCCCGGCCGGTCCCGGGAGGCGGAGCGGGGCGGGCCCTGCCCGGGGCCGCCGCCGGCGGGGAAAGTCCCGGCCCGAGCCGGGAATTCCCGCAGCGGCGCCGGGAGGACGCCGCGCTCCGGGGCTTTCGCAAGGCGGAGCCGGCCCCGTCCTCCAGCTCCCCGAGGGACCCTCGCCCCGCCGGGACCCCCGCTTCCCCCTCCGCGGCCCCGCTCCCCGCCAGCGCCCCTCCTGCCGCCGCCTCCCCTCATTCCCCCCTCAGCCCGGACTTCCCCCGTCCCCTCGGAGCCGCCCGCTCGCCCCGGGGCTCCTCCCTCGCCCCCGGGTTTCTCCCCCCGCCCCCACTGCCTGTTCTCCGTTCGGCGCCTGCCGGGGTTCCCCGCCTGACGCTGCCCCCGGGGGCCGAATCCGGGCTGGCGGCCGGGAAAAGGGCTCGTGCCCGCCCGGGGCTCTCCCGGGGGGCGGAGCGGCCCCGCCCCGGCCCGGCCGAGCCCTTAAAAGGGGAGCGGCCGCGCCTCCTGCGCGGGGGAAGGCGAAAGAGCGGAGAAGCTGCTTGGCAGGGCCCTGCTCTGCTTCGGGATTTTTAATGCCACCTGTCGCGCGTTACTGCTCGCCCTGGAGAAGGAGGAGAAGGGACCTGTCCCGGCCATGTGCTCGGTAAGCGAGGGCGGCAGCACAGACCCCTTCGTGGCCCGCTTCAGGCAGGTGGAGGAGACGCTGGAGAAGCTGCACCGGGAGAACAGGAGCCTGAAGAACAAAGTGCCTCGGTACAACGCGCTCTGCACCCTGTACCACGAGTCCGCGCAGCAGCTGAAGCACCTCCAGCTGCAGCTGGCGGCCAAGGAGGCGACGATCCGGGAGCTGCGGGGCAGCCCTGGCCCGGCAGCCGCAGCCCCCGGCGCGGAGAGCGGCGGCGGGCGCGCGGAGCCGGCCCGCTCGCTGGTGGAGAGCCTGCTGGAGCAGCTGGGACAGGCCCGGGAACAGCTCCGGGACAGCGAGCGGCTCTCGGCGCGGAGGGTGGAAGCGCTGAGCCAGGTAAAGCTTTGGAGCGCAGGGAGGGGCTCCGCGGGAGCGGCATCGCCGCGGGGCTCTCTAGAAAGCGAGGGGTTTAAGCGCAGCAGCGGTGGTGCGGAGCGCGGGATGCGGGGACTCTGCTCCCAGACTGCCCGCTCGGGTGATGGGAACAGCTGGGGGCGCGCAAGGGACGCGCCCGGCGCGGCTCAGGAGCACAGACACACGGGGAGTGTTCGCACCCTCGCCTAGCGATGCTGGTGCCTTTTACAGGACTTGCTCCAAAGCAACTCAGCCCTCTGTATCCGACAGTGGCTTCTATTTAGCATTAAGTTCAAAAACGTAAAATCCTAAAACAAAGACTTAGCGTGGCGTTATAAATCTTCATGCAACTGTTTTCGTAAGGAAAAAAAAGAAAAATAGTAAAAAATCCCGCCTGAATTTGGAATTCCATGTTACTTATAGAAGACTACTTACTGAAAATTATTATCAGATGCAACAGTTTTCTAAGATGATGCCACCAGTTTTTCTATTAAAGTGTAGTTTGTTTTTTTTCTTAAAGTGCTCTTATATATTGACATAAAGGCAGCATTTTTAAACTTGGAGAAGTATCGTCTGGCAAGTTTGGATTGTGAGAAAATAGATAGGGAATCAGTATCTTTTTTGACAGAAAAAAAGTCTCCAAACTGAATCCCTCCCATCCACCACAAGTGCTGTTTTGGTTACTGTCATTAAGACTTTCCTATGTCCAGTCTGAAATACTCAAAAGAATTTTAAAGCATTTGTTTCCAGATGAAGCTGCATGAAGTAATTTCCAAACTGAGAAACAGTACTCAAAATGGAAACGAGTATTTTTGTCATAAGCACTCTCTTGACCTAATGCTTATACAAAACATTTTCCATATATGACACTCACCTAAAATACATTTTAAAAACTTCTTGCTTGGAAATTTGTTATAAGAGATGATCTTATTGACACTTTGCAGACAGATGACAAACCCGTGGTATCTGAACATATTTTGAAGGCTGATGCTGAATATCTTTAGCATTTAGCATGGGGCTAAAGAATTTAAATGTCAGTAATAAGAACAAGTGCTATTTCTCTGTGGTAGACGTTAAGATTTATTTCTTGAAAGAATAAAATTTTATGCCCAATCAGAACACTGAAATAACTGACACTGAAAATAATAACTGGAATGGTAGAGTCAAGTTTGTAGCTGTCTCATGGTCTGTGCTGGCATCCAGGGCATCCTTGGTTCTGGAGGAGCAGTGCTGCTGAGGTTTCTGTTACCAGCATCTGCTACTTCTTGAGGGTATAGAGCACAAGTTTTTTGACAAAGTCAGGACTGGTGTATTTCAGGTGCATGGAACTACAGGTGGTTTGCCCCAGTCAGCTTCCTTCTCAAAACAGCTGCAGAGGTGTTACCTTAATGCAGTGTGGATGCAGAGCTTCCAAACCAACAAGAATGTGCAGCAACAAGACACAGGGTTGTTTCCTAAGGGTGTGTCAGACCCCCTCACCTACCTTGGAGAGTCAGCTATGGCCAAACTAGAGCCATTGCTGCCCCACAGATTTTGTTTGCTTGTCCTTACCTTACTGTTCCCACCCTTTCTTAGGTGGGGAAAGTTGCCCTGTGTGCTACCTCTGCTTTATCCTTGTGACAGTGCCAGGCAGTGAATGCACTGCATTGGGTTTTGATAAGATGACTTTACAGTTCCATTTTTTTTTTTTGAGGAAAATCTCTACTATCTGGTAATTTAGAGTGCAGGACCTGTAAGCATTTCTCAGTCTCCACAGTTACTCCTTCTAAAATACTTTGTTTCTTGTAAGTTCCATCTTCAATTAGTTGCTAAATTCATAAATATTTCCTGAATTTTGCAGCTTGTTCCTCCATTCTACAGACTAGAAAGTACTCGTATAGTTGCCCAAGAAGATTTTGACTGTGTGATCTGTCAGTTCCAAGGTCCTGTAATTATATAGAGATGAACTGGATTTTTTTTTAGTTTTTAGGTACTTTGCAGTGAGTATAGGAGCAATATGGAATAACTGCAACAGGGAATTCAGTCTTAGACATATTTTGGCTTTTGAGTTTACTTTGCTTTTAAGTAACTTCCCCTCCCCCTTCTGTTTAGGAAGTACAGAAGTTGAATCAGCAGCTAGAGGAGAAAAATGGAGAGATACAGCAGATGATAAATCAACCTCCATATGAAAAGGAGAGAGAAATCTTACGACTGCAGAAGACCTTGGCAGAGAAGGAGAAGGCTCAAGCCACCAGTGATGTTTTGTGCCGTTCACTCACCGATGAGACTCACCAACTTCAACGCAAATTAGCATCCACAGCAGAAATGTGTCAACATCTGGCTAAGTGTCTAGAAGAGAAGCAAAGAAAAGAGAAGAGGAATTCAGATGACCAGATAGCTACTGAAAGATCTAATCAGGTATTCTTATAGCTACTACTAAGTGTCTTTAAAGTCTTATTAGCTTCTGTGGTGTTAATTACAATATGATAGTTGTAACTGAGGAACAGTGAGGTACATCCCTTTGAACAATTTCATGTAGGGTGTAAAGACTACCCTGGCAAGCTCTAAATAATTCCAAGTACCAAAAGTTTAGGATGGAAGCAGCTATCACTTTAACTTTGGCTATTTCATCTCATCATTGGATGCTTTTTTTGGGGAGAAGAAGAACTTAAGAGGTTCCTTCGACCTCAGCAATTCCACAACTACAATTCTTCTCTCCATATATAGGAGACAGTACCTTTCTTATACCACCCTGTGCTTCTGTGCAGCACTAGATGGTGCTGTGTTTTTGAAGGTGATCTCTCCTGATTACCTATTTAAGCATCAAAATCACAAAACAAAGTAGAGATATTTCAAAGTAGTATTTATATTAAGAACTCTAGAGCACGTGGTTTTCTCAGATCAGGATTTGGCTTTGCACATGTAGTACAGACCTACAGAAAGTTGGTTAGGGAAGAATGAGTCAAGGTGTCTTACCTTTTTTGGGTTTTTTTTTGGCTATGGGATTCCCCCTGGCATCCCACTGCAAGGCCATGTTTCTCCCCAGGAGAGATGTTTAGAAAAAATGCTTCACAATAGGACAGTGGCAGAAACAGTACTGTGGAGAACCAACACCTGGATTTTGGTGTACTTTGCTAATGGCTCTCTGGCTTTGCCACATCATCACCTCAGCTGAAGCTTTTCAGCGTAGGGTAGAGGCAGATCCCGTTGTTCTGTTGTTCCAGAAGTCCTGATGGCTTAGAGTCTTTAGGTAATTCATTATAACACCACAAGGAAATAACATTAGCAGTGCTGCCTCAAATAACTGGTCAGAGTATTAAGTAGGGTGCTACAGCCAGTTCTCACAGAAAAGAATAATTCTGTCTCATGCTCTTTCTCCTCTGTGTTGGTACTGCTTTTTTTCACATGACCACTTATCTGTGCTGACGTGCTCATGTCTACTCTGTAAAACTTCCCAGCAGTGTTTCCAAAGAAAACTTACTCATGTTAAAGTTACCTGTAAGAAATAGTTAGAGGTTGAGTAGATACAAGAAAAAAGGACTTTGTAAAGGACTCGAAACATTTGGTATTTTTGAGGAAAATTTACACGTATTTTACATGTAATTGATAGACAGGAAACTTGATTGACTTTGATATATGTAATAAGTAGCTAACCTTGTACAGCGGGGACTTCCCTGTTGAAGAGGAGAAATTTCAGATGCCACTACTAGCTGATTCTAGGGAATTTTGCACAAAAGTGTTCTATATTACTCATGTACACCGGGGTTTTTTTAAGCAGATGTCACAACTATAAAAAAGAGGTATCATTTTAGTCAATTATTTAGCAAGCAGGGTTTTTTCCCCTCAGTAATTTCTTCCTAGTACTGGCCAAAATTGACAGTAATAACAAAGCAAGATGAAGGCATATCTCTGCCTTTGTCATGCATTCTGCCCCTCCAGACAAGTGGTTTTCCAAGGAGTTTTTGTAACCTGCTAAGCTCTGTTGTCACCAGGTCTATTTAAAAGCAGTACCAAGTGGTAAAAACCTTAGTACAGTTTTCCTTTACTTATTAATAATAAAAGGTGTAGGCTATACTATTAATATTTAGAAACACACTATATAGAAATAAATAGATCATTATTTCATTGATAGCAAATAGTTTTAGAGGAATTTAAAGAAAAAGGTTACTTCCAGTTTAACAGCATAGCCAAATAGCATCTGGGATTTTTATGTCCAAGTAACACTTACCTTATCTGCAAATTACAGGTTTTAGACAATGAAACTTCACTTCAAGCTCTTATCTGCAACCTACAAGATGAAAACAGGATGTTAAAACAAAAAGTGGCTCACGTGAGTACTTTCATTTTGTTTAAGAGTTGATCAATTATTTTGAATTACAGTAAACTTGGGACAAGGCCTGGTTAATCTAATTAAATGTAAGGCAATTCTTCTTAGTCCTTTCAACATAGTTTTTGTTCCCTTAGCCAAGAACAACTTCTTACATTACTTTTAACGTATTGGGGTTTTGTTGTTAAAAATACAGTGCAGAAGATTTTCGTGTTCCTTCCATGCATCAGTATTGCACTCCAGGAGAACAGCACTAGGACCAGGGTGACCACCAACCCCTCCATTCCACATTATTTAACACTGTCCCTTTGGACTGGGAGAGGGGAAAGGCTGCCTGTGGAGAGTCTGCTCTACAGCGTGGTAACTCCTGCTCTCCTGCACAGTGGTTTATCCCCACTCAGTGGTCGGGTCAGCATGTTAGATTATCTTTTAGAGAATTTTGGTCCTGCACATAAAGACAGTTTGTGAAAGCTTGGAAGTTTTTGTCTTCCTGTTCTTCATGTGTCTCCTGGTTAAACTTTCAGGTGGAAGATCTGAATGCAAAATGGCAGAAATACGATGCGAGTAGGGATGAGTATGTGAAGCGACTCCACGTGCAGCTGAAAGAGATGAAGACACAACTGGAGCAGCAGCACGGCCTGACTTCAGCACAAACTAATTCTGACCTGATGCACAAGGAGATATTCCGGCTAAACAAGCTGCTGGAAGAAAAAATGAATGAATGCATAAAAACAAAGAGAGAACTAGAAGACATGAAGAAGGCTAGTGAAGGAGATAATGAGCGCATCCAAATGCTGGAGCAACAGGTCATTAAATTTCTTTTTCCTAGAAGTAGGAATTCCTAGTTTCTTCCCAGACCACTGAAATTCAAGGGGGAAAAATCAATTTATTTTTTGGACATTTGCTACTTGTCTTTCCACATTTGGCTATACAGACACTTAACAACACGGATTTAAAGGAAACTTGCTACTTAAAACAACTGCATGTGGTTCTGCTGGCCTTAATACAAAATATGAAAGACTGTAAAAGAAATACAAGTACCTGTGAAGTACAGATATGATAGAGAAGATAATGTTGAGATTCTGGGAATAAGTAACAAAGGAATCACAGCCTCAGCTTTTCAGTCTCATCCACAAATGCTCTAACTTAACAAATATTAACATAATAATTCTTTTTCAGGTCCTCGTTTATAAAGACGATTTCACATCTGAGAGATCAGACAGAGAACGAGCACAGAGCAAAATACAAGAACTTCAGGCAGAAGTTGCATGTTTGCAACACCAGCTAGCAAGAAGACAGGTAAGAAAGCAGCATGCTACTTTTTCAACTAAAGCATGTCAACAGTATTCTAGATTAAAATATACTTTTAAATGTATTTTTAAAAAATTTTAGTACTTCTAAAACCATTTCAGCTCAGTGCAGCTGTCAAAAACTTACATTATTTCATAGTCAGTTCTAATAGATGCTTCCCAGTACAGATGTAATATCCCTTTCCAGTCTATTTTCCTTCCTATTTTTGGATCAACATAGTAAGGGTGAATTCTTGGAATGAAGAGGACAGCTGTGACTCTTGTAACAGTGGCATTTCTAAAGTAGCATGCTGGCTGTGTTCTGATATTTCTACAAACCTTCTTTATAACTATATTAACAACACTGCAAAACCTGATGAATAATTTATTTACAAATATCTGATAAATACTTGAGCAGTGTTTCAGATAAAGGTTGATAAAATATCACCTGTTAAAGAATATCTTTTTACTGCATCATTTTCAAGAGCTCTTCTTTCTCTTTCTAGGACTCAAGAGACACAAGTAGTCATTTCAGAGTTCACGCTGGTAAACAGAATCACCTGTACCTACAGACGAATGTGGAACATCTACAGGGCAACAGCCCAGGCCAAACAGGCACGAGAAGAACACCCTCACAGTCTGAACAAGCTTCTCCTCCTGCGGACAATGGAAACTCGGGCTCCGAAGGCAGGGCACAGGGTGAACTCAGATGCCCTCATTGCATGAGGTTTTTCAGGGATGAACTCAGTGATGAATTCCTCAAGCACGTTGCTGAATGTTGTCAGTGACCGCGGGATATGAGGGGGTGTAAGTCAATCACTACTTTATAGACATAAAACTTGGCTCTATACATATCTCCTACAGTCCTAAACAGGAGTAATTCAAATGGAGAGCTCTTGGGAATTAGGAGAATGAACAATATCTACCTCTTGCTTAATTTCACCTTCTCTTGGACTGTATGAAAGGCCTCAAGAGAAAGCAAAGTGTTTTTCTGAAAAATTATTTTTGACAGCTACAAAGAAGAAGAAGGCAAGCATAATGCAAATTCTACTACAACTAAACTGAAACCTACGGTGGTAGTTCAGCTTCAGAGTGCAGCTTGACTTGTATTTGGGTCTAATTCTCTACCGCAGTCTGACAGCTCGTGAAAAAAGTTACTGAACTTGAAATTTTCCTCTTCTTTCAAAAATGCAGGCTGAAGAACAGGGAGGAACATTTTGACAAAAGATAGGAAAAATCTTACTGTGCTTTATCTGGATTAAAAGCGAAAGTATTTTCTGGTCTATTGATGCTGAACTTTCAGACATATCATCTGAAAATCCTTGTGTTTAACTGAAATCAGAAGAGAAAAAAAAACCATTAAAGGGCTGGTTATTGACTAAAACTAGCCTGTCTTTTTGCACAGAGACAAGGTACAGGGATATTTATATTTTCTGTGCCATAAGTAACTATTTTACAGATTTGTAAATGTGTATTTGTGTAATTATTGATTATATTCCTATTTTACCTAAGGATTATTTTTATAATAAAAGTGATCATGCAGTTTCTTTACTACATTAGTAAGGGGGTTGAAAATCTCCCTTTCAGTGTAAGTATTTAAATGTGAAATAGTCCCAGTGGCTATACTAAGGGCTAATTAAATGTCACTGCTTCAGATATGACTTATTTCATTACTTCAGTGATAACCAGCTTCTCAGACTATTTTCAAATACGTTGAAAAAAAAATCACTCACCTCTGAGCAGAAGAATGACCTTTCAGAGGCAAAGGAACACGTTTAATGCCCTACCTTGCCACACATCTATGACTGTGCCAACGCTGCCTTAAATTTCTTCTTGTCTGCACTGGAGAGAACTTCAACAAATAGCAGGGGACTGCTTTGAGAAGAAGTATCTGAAATTAAAGTTTACAGACATAAGAGCGCCACAGTTTTTCCCAGCCTTGGCTCCAGGTGTTTCTCACTGTGCAAGATTTGGGGTTAAGGATGGGATACAAACTAAAGGCCTGCTGCAACCATGACACTTCATAATTAAAGAAAACAGTCCTGTCTTCTGCTTTGCTTTGTTCCCTGTTCTACACTTTAGAAGCATTGTGGGTATTTTTCTGGATATTTCCTTTTCAGGATCCAGTTGCAGCCCTAAAGGAAGACAGTGGTTTATGCCACTGTTGCCTTAGGTGGGATAATACCAAAAAAGATGGCTGGGCACTTGCATGCACTTGGCATGCTGCATGCAATGGTTATTATTAATCTAATCTACAACTGCTTGCAAATCTGTAATTGATTACTAGCTTGTTTTAACCAACACATGTACAAACATACAGAAATTTTTATTTTTTCCTTTTTTTAGTGACCATTTTTACATTGCCTTTTAAGGTCCTAAGAGATCAGATGCAGCCCACAGAATATAAGCTGAGAAACATGATTAAACTTCCTGTGGCATAAACTAATCTTACTTTTTCTGACTGGTCTCATTAAACAAGCCTGGTTTACAGCTTCAGTATACATCAATATGATATTGCCAGTGATTGATACAGCAGAATAGGGACTTGATTTTTTTATTGATTCAGCCCATAAGGCAGTTAAAAACCAAAATCAACAGTAAAGCAAGTTAAATCTTGGCAGTGTCTGTTTTTAATTGCAGAGATGATGACTGCTTTAATATACATCAGAAGCTCAAGTCTCCTGTAGGTTTCCACTCATGTTAATCCCTGCGGGTAGAGTTGGACAGACTGACCTACAACTATTAGAAATAGATGCAAGAATTAGAGACAAGAATCTGCAGTACAAAGAAAATAATAGTACATATTTTTTTTTATTTAAGTTCTGTGAATTAGTCCCCAGTCAAAGCAGAGGTTATTTTCATACTAATCCTGGGAAGGGAGGGCACTTCAGTGCTGGGAAACTGGATATACCAACAGCAAGGACAACACTGGACCAACAAACACAAACAAGTGAAGTTATAGATCAAGCACAGATTACAGCTACCACCTAAAGCAATAAATGCTGCAATAAATGCTGACTGGAATTTGAGTACCTGGGGCAAAAATCTAGGGCAGATCTGTTGGTTTTCTGTACAAAATTACCTCCCTTCAGAGCTGTTTTACTTTATCATTTTCTACTGAGGGTTTTTTTTTCTTTCTGGCTGGTAAAAAGCCTTAACTATTTCTTTCTTGTTTTGGCTTAACCAAGAAAACAGTTACACTGTGAAGAACTACCACTGTCTAACATGCAAATGTTTGCTTCAGATGATAGGGCATAAACTATTGCTCCTAAGAAAAGTTGTCTGTTATGCAGTGCTTTGACTTTTATGCCAAATTGCCTGGTATATCTCTTGAAGAAACACTAGAAAGTCTTTACTTGCCCCCTCCTCACCAGGCAAAGCACACACACCAAGGCATCCCCGGCAACTGCCACCATGACCTACATTCACAAATCACATTCCTCAACTTTCACACTAGAATGCATAAAACCTGTCAGCTCCACTGCCCCAACACTGAAATGAAAGCAGCCATGAGTTTCCAGCATTTTTGAACCCTTCAAATTAAGGAAAGCTCCTTCTGGCCTCACACTGGTATTCTCTGCCTGTTGGACGGTCACCCAAGTGGTGTGTCTTTCTTGGTCAAATGGTAAGAACAACCCAACTTCTTTCCTAAAAGAAAGCAATAAAGGCACGGTGAGTAAGAAAGTAACTGCATACAGTGAAAGGAACTTCAGCAGCATAAACTTTGTGAACTTTCATTATCCATTTTTACTACACTGGTTCACAGAAACACACATCATCTGTAAAACTGCAGAGACACGTCCTCACACAAGAGACTTCTGAAATCATACAGAAAAGTTATATGACCAAATGGGACTCGGTTCCTTATTTGCTGTATCAGTAACAGAAGGCATCCAAGAGAAATGAACCCTGTTTTCAGGGAAAGTTAATGCCCACTTAGGCTTCCATGAATCTCTCATTCAGGTGACCAATGCCTGTACTGCCGAGGCATGCCAGTGCTAGAAAACTGACAGAGGTCCAGGACTGCAAGGCCAGGGAGGCTGAGAGCAGGCAAGATAACTGTCTCTTCTGGGACCTGTAGGAATATGTCTTAGCACATTAAGAACTGCCAAGATGGCTTTGTCCAATTACCTTCATGATTAGTCCATCCCTTCCCCTAAAATTTCTCCTTCAGTAAATGACCTTCTCTCAGTTTTGCTCTACAAATCAACTTGAGTTGAGGCCCAGGGCAACTCAGAGCTCCTGAGCAGCTGTCTCACCTCACCAGCAATGAGGTTTTCAGACTGCATAACCTCCAGTTGCTGGTCCTCATTTCTCATGTACCTAATTAGAATGTATTTTGCTCGGGATTTTAAAGTAAATGCTGTTTACTAATAACCATGCTGGTTGTCATGCAGAAGTAGGCCCGTAGCACACAATCACGACAGCAGCTGTAGGCAACACTGACTCACTTAGAAAACTTAACTTAGAAAACACAACCACAAAAAGCCTCAGACGTTGGTCTCTACCCCAAAAGCCCAAGGGAGAAAAGATCAACAATAGTGCTGTATCCTGCAGCATGGGCAGCACCGAGCCTAAAAAGCTTCTCAAATAACCTGCAGCTTCTAAGGCAATGTCTGCTTCCCCCTCCAATGATTTAGGACATCACGTCTTTTAAAACAAGCTTTAAGTGATGCCTAAAGATTAAGTGCTCACTAATAATAAAACTGACTACAAGAATAAAATTTATTCAAGAAGCAGATACCTATGCTCTATGATTTTTTTAAAACTTCCATTTCCTGTGGCTTTGCTGCATGTGTATATATAGAAAGCAAGGGAAATTCCAAACAAGATGCCACACCATTATACTCAGAACAGCAGTGCTTCTCATTCTAAAAAAGGGAAGTCTCAAATGCTTTTTCTACAAAATCTATGTGAATTCAAAGTATGCTGTAGTAATATTTCATAGTACCATGCTCCAGTAGCTATCAGCTGGGGGGAGGGGGCATTTCAGCTTAAAACCTAAAGCATAAGAAATACTTCTGAAGCACCAGGTCAGCCCAGCAGGACCTCAGCAGAGGAATGGGCTATCAGGTTAAGCACTCCTGCCTTCTCACCTGATGCCTCAAATCCCTTGCTAAGGACAAAGCACAGCCCACCACCCTCACTGAAGTGTTCCCTGCCACAGGCTGTCCTAGCTAGGGCGTCAGGGCTCCAGCAAGGTCAAGTGGGGATTTAGAAGGTGCTGCAGTAACTGCTTACTGAGGGGGTCCTGAAAGGCACCAACCATCCCCAGTGGTTGTCTCCATTGTGTCTCCATTCCCACTGCTGCTCAGTGTGTTCTTCCTGTTTCTCATTAGTACATCCACTTTTTCCTCCTCTTTTTACACTTGCTGGCATCACAGTATGTGATGGATGTACGGTGTCCATAGTGGCCGACAGCCTCCCTCAGGAGCTTGAGGTATTTCCATGGCACATGGAGCTCTGGTGTGGACAGCACTGAACCAGATGGTGGGTTACAAGACAGCTTATTTCAAATGGGTTTTTTTGGTGCCTTCTAGAAGTGTGTGCTTAACCACACTTGTTGCCTCACCACATTTACCCGGGGCCAGCTCTCCAGCACATCTTCTGGAGACCTGGCTGATTGCTGGGTTGAGCACCAGTGAGCAGGGCAGGTGCCTGCTCGTGCTGACCCCCACCTCCTTGGTGTCACAGCAACTCACCTCGTCTGAGGCTTTCACCCTCTAATTTCTAAAGGAGTGGGAGGGAGGAAAGAGCAGCGGGACCTTCCTCCCCCATCCTGCACTCACCAAATCTCTTTGTCAAATCTGTCTTCATACAAAAAGCATTTGAAGTGTTTTTTAAATCATAATAGGTAGGCACCTTAGTTACATACAAATATTACAGGCCATTTATACACAAGGGATGTGTTACCAGGCAGCCTGGCATGTGCCCCACCAGCTCTTTGGCCAGCACTGGCACACTGCTGAGCTGTTCAGCTTCATGCAGCCAGACTTCCTCCAGCCACGTCCCAAACCTCCCCTGCACAGCCCAAAATGTCACGATTGAATGAAACAATGGGTTTCTCAGCTCCATGTCCTTCTCCACAGCAGTCTGGACTTGGGTGATACCTGGGGTTACCTCCTCTGCCAAGATGAGAGCCTACACCATGGGAACAGTGCCTTGATGGCACAGAGGGCAAGATGACAGCCTGTCCTCTCCCTCCAATCCCTCTCTCTGGGCTGTGCCAGCTGTAGTTTCAACAAGCCAGCCACCTGCTGTGCCCTGAGCAGGGAGGAGAGCCACAGGCACACGGATCAGCTCTGGGAGCAGCCCCACTGTGACAAAGCCCTCGTTTTTTTCCTGCCCAATGCAAAGCAGGAAGCAGGTCTCAGACCCTGCTACAACAAGGCAGGGTCTCTATCTCTCTGGGGACACACAAGTGGGGAGGTGAGAGACACTCAGATCTCCTTTGACTATGCAATCCCAGCTCACACAAGAGGGAAAAGGAGCAAAGAAAGGAGCTCACCCACAGAAGAATCAGTCCTCATTCTGAGCATCACCACCACCATCTCAGGGAAGTTCAGGCATGCACAGAGGCATGCAAAGGTCCACAGACATTTGAGAAAAAAATATCACCTACCAAGAGAAAGGGGGACCTGGTGGGATGTGAAGTGCTTCATGACCCGCAGGTGAGCACAGTCTAATAGAGCATCCTACTCCTCCTTCCCACCACCCGAACTTGCCCTCAGCAACGCAGATCTAATTTAGTGGTTCTCAGCTCCTCTGCTGACCTCAGCATTGAGCACCTGCTCCATTTCCTGCAAGGCCTGTTCTTACCTCCCCAGGAGGAAGGACAGAGCTTTCCCAAGTGCCATCCCCAAAGACACCTCTGGAGGAAAAGGGATCTTCTTTTGATCCTGGCCTCTGCCCTCCACCAAAACCAGTCCAAATTTGAGCCCTAAACTGGGTTGATTCTTACCAGCAGATACGCCTGTCCCCCATGAGACAAACATACTCCATTTTAGGAAATTGGCCCTTGAGCACTGACTCTGGTCAGAGCCACTGAGCAAGGCCCAAAACAGACCTGTTGTAGTGTCCTGAGAAAACAAAAGCTAGAGCAGTTCCCATCCTTAGTGGTATCCAAGACTCATTCAAGCACTTGGCAAGAGCCCACCTCTGCCCCTCACGTATCACAACAGGACTAAGCAAAGAGCCAGAAGAGCAACAGCAGCACAGAGGTGTGAGTAGGGCAGAAGTCCACCAGGAGCCTGCATCTTCCAGAGGCCTCCTTACTCTCAACAGGGCAGGACCCCTAAACCACACCGTGTTTCCCTGGCAGTTTAGTGATGCACTGAAACAGCACCTGTTACACACGTCTGGTGGGCACAAGAGAGGATGTGTTCTTCAGGAAGGCTACTTTCCCCCTGTTTGGGTATCTCAGTGCAGGCCCATCCGGGCACAGAAGTGGGGAAGGTCTCCTGCAGGGACAGCTCTCCAGAAATACATGAACCCTACTAAGAGGCCAGCAAACCTTCACTTGGGAGGGACAAACTGTCCCTGTAGTTAGGATTGAACAGATGTCAACTGTGAATGTGCATAAGATGATTCTTAGAATGAGGGACACGTCCCCTGTCATACTCTGGAGCAGAGAAGTGACGGAAGTCTGTCTGTCTGTCCTTTGCTGCTGCACAACACAGATGAGGGGCATCACACCCAATGCAACTGCCTGGAGAGAGCATGAGGTCTAAATGTTGTTAAAACTTACATCTATCCATAGCAGGAGTGGAAAGCTATAAAAGCCTTTTTATTTACTGCAGTTAAAAAATTCATTGAGGTCCACAGTGACCTATTCTAATACTCTTAATTGCTCTTAAAACAAGTCTCCCGGTTACCAGTCAGTATTTATTTGTCTGGGATGCTCTCTGATGGGTGAGCATGTTGAGAGGGGAAGACATGAGAGTGTCCAGAGCACGTGAAGATCCTCCAGTTCTCCAGAACAGTGCCTACAACCTGCAGGAAGAGCAGGTGAAATCCAAACTAACCTCATCACTACCGAGCCATGTATTGGGAGCAGCTTTTAAACAGGAAGCTGAAGCTCATGGTTCCAGTTATTGCAAGGTCAGACCTAAAATTAGTGATGAAAAGTAACCCTCTGATGAGAACTGGAAGGAATATACATGAAGGTACATGGCATCACCAGAGACTGAACAAGGAATGGGGGGGGTTTGCAGAGAATCTCAAACTTGGGTGTAGCAGGCAATAGGCATGCATGTGCAGGTACACCCACTTCTTGTGCTGAGAAGGGATTTCAGCCTTTATTAGAGGGTGAAAGATGCAAAATAAGCTCCAACTCAGAGTTGGTACCTCTTGTTTTTCAATAAAGCAGAATTTTGACAACATCTTCATGACAATAAAATAGCTTTAAAACACAAGTAATCTCTTTTAATAAGACTGAGGAGGACAGGCCCTCTCTCTTTCCTGAGCAGTTCATTTAGTGATCATCAGAGCCCACTTTTGTCCTATTCCAATCCCAGTCAAACACAAAAATAGTTTTTGGGGTGTTCACCATCAGTTCACTGTCACCCAGAGCTCCTGACACCGGCCACCCCAGATGAGAGCCTCTAAACACCAAGCTTGTCCCCACAAGCACCAGCAGCAATTGCCTTTCTTACTTCTTCAAGTACCCTTTGTATTATAGAGATGAGTGGTCACCAAAAGGCACTTTAACTCCACTTTCCTCTGTGGCACCTGGAAGGTTTCACACCTTTTCAGGGCCAGTCTTGTTGCAATAGAGATATTCCAAAATAAACAGGGCACAGGTGATGCCCTGGTGGTTTGCTTGGCCCAACAGGGAGGAGGGGGGGTGTCTCTGGAATTTGTTTGAGAGAAACACCAAGGCAAAGATGTAGACTAGACCAGGGCATTTTAGAGACTAAAGTCTGTGGCCAAGACTAGGACCCAGCGTAGGGTGCAGGCAGGCTTTCCCCTCCTACACAAGATCTATCCTTTGATAACCAGGTATGGAATCCCCTAAACACTCTGCATAGTGACAGCTCCTAGGGACAGTGGAAAAAATTGATGAGCACAACCACCTTGTCACTGCCACCCAAAGAAATAGGTGAAAACTTACTCTGTGAACTGTTTTGAGGCTTTGTTTTGTTGCACCTACACACACCAGTTGCATGGCCCCACACCCCCTCCTTCAAAATGTCACAGTCTTCAACTCTAACAACAACCACTGAGGGGGAAATATAGTGTGTGCTGGCCAGGGTAACTCCTATGCTGTGGGGACAGCACTGGTCTGGCCTTTCCCCTCCACTCAGGGTTTGTGCCCACCTTGTTGTGAGTTTCCTCCTGATGGCATCTCCTTTGACAGACAGTGGGCAAATACGAATTTTTACCTCTGTGGTTTCCAGGTGACTCTCTCAGGGAAAGTTTACTGGAGCTTTAGTCTTCCTGAAATGGCAGCAAGACTGAATAACCACTTCCTCTTAGCACAGCCGAGGAACCTTAAATGTGCAGTGTTGCAATACAGTGTGAGGACACTCTCCCTCCTGCCTCTGCCGTGCTCCCTTGCGTGCATTAATATCACTTGTTACACACACACTGGGCAGTAACAAGGTTGGGAAATACTTGAGCAGCAAAAGCCACTCTGACAGCCTCGAAAGGGAGGCCAATGCTACCTTTTACTCTTCCCTGCAGTCAGCTTGTGCCTTTTTGCTCCCAGCAGCTGTAAACAAACTATATGTGGCAGTCACCAAAATCTATACCTGCACCTCTTTTATAGTCTGGACAACTGAAGCATTTTGAGCCAAGGCCCAGGATGGCTGTACTGCATGTACTTGCAAGCTCTTCTGTTTTGCTGCAATAATGCAAAAACTAACAGTGATAACAGACAGCAACTTGCAACAGATTTTCACAAAACTCATCTCTTAGGTTGCTTCTGTAACCAGAGGGGCACAGAATGTCCCCATCATCCACAGAAATGGACCCCAACGTCTATAATAAGAATCTGGGCTTGTGCACCTCTTCAGCAGTTTTTCTGAGCTCAGTATTTGAGCAGCTTGTCTACAAGCTGGGGTTAGTGTTGCCATAAGGCTTAATATTAAAACGGCTCATGTTTGACTGGACTTTAGAAGTCAAATTCCAGTCTCCTCTATGCAGCTTTCCACTGAAGCAAGGCAGATGGCTGTGACTTATTTAAGCACTGTGCTTCTTGGCACTGTACACAACACACAGGGGCAACCCTGATGTGTTTCTGGAGATGGTGCTAACAGAGACCAGAACAAGCTTTGTGCAAATAATGCAACTGTTTTGACCCCATTCCAATGAGACAACCCTGTGATTTCATGTGGAAAGCCCTGGGCTGGGTATGCAAGGAATCTCAGCCTCAGGTCACCTGTACAGTCACTTTGCATTGTCACAGGCTACAGCCTCCATTGGGGCTCTTCTTTCCATAGTTTTCCACATAATTTAACTGTTTATTCTCCTTGTGGCTGACAAAGAATGAGCAAGCAGGCAGGCCTGGTTCTACACCTGAGTTGTCTCAGCTATTTTTTGCCAGGACCATCAAGTTGCCCCCACCTTCTTCTTTTGGCAGTCACAGATTTGATGTGCCCAGGCTGAAGAGGCTGCTCTGGGTCCTGATGTACCGCTGTAGTTTAAGGCTGTGCTCACATTTGGAGGTAACATACTTAAATAATTACAATGATCATGCAACATTTTAAGTGCACTAAATAAATAACAAAACACAACCCCCCACCACCTTTCAAAGCTATATTGGCTAAAAATCCCAGTTACAGAACAAAGAGCAAGTCTCCAGTACACCCAACCCCATGCCACTACTTGTTGTCCACAAAGAGTCTGTGGTTAAAAACGTGCCTTACTCAATATATCAGCACATCATTAACACCTCTTTTCCAGCAGGCATGGTTTGAATAGTGAAAGCTCAGCCACAAACGCCTGTAGTAGCAACACAACCTGCAACAACTGTTGAAGTCTTCAGTGCACTAAACCAGTACAACCTGTAGCTACACATTTGTACCAGTGCAATTACCTCAGCTCCTGGTGCAATGGCTCATGAGTCAAGATGAATCTGATTTACACAAGAGGCTGACAGTCAAGGCAGGTTATGAACTCAGAAATCAGAACAAGCAGTGCAGAATCCTTCACATTTGGAAAGCCAGAACCTCAAGTAACATCTGTGGACTACAGGTTCAGAAAATGTCACTTTGTGTTTGTGCATCTGGAGTTTGGAATTTCCACTCCAGCTCTTTGCAAGTGAGAGGTCAAACAGGGAAAAGGACAACATAAACACAACAAAAGGCTACAAAAGCTCATGGATTTGGAAGCCAGGACTGACCATAAAGGAAGGGACTTTTAGGAAATAAACAGCAGAATAGCTTTTAAGCATGCTTTAAATCAATAATGGAAAATTCTGCATGCATGTAAGGGTACTTCACAGAAAAAGGACACAGGCATGGAGCCAGTACCTAAAGGAAACACAGAAAGAAACTTACTGGAAACTTCTGAATGAAGATAGCAGGTCTAGGCATGAATTATTTGCCTAAGCCAAATTTATGACTGTCCCAATCAATGGAAAGTTTGCAAAAATCATAGAACAGTTGAGCTTGGGAAGAGGAAGGTCTGAAGATCACCTAGTCCAACCTCCCCCACTCAAAGCAGGGTCAGCTAGAGCAGGTTGTCTGGGGCTGTGGCCAGTCAGGTTTTGACCACCTCCAAGGATGAAGAGTCCACAACCTCTCCATGCAACCTGCTCCTGGTTCAATCACCCTCACAGTAGAAAAGTTTTTGCTTATGTTTAAATGGAATTTCATATTTCAACTTGGGCCCACTGCTTCTTGCCCTGCAATAGGCACCACTGAGAAAAGTCTGGATCCATCTTCTGTACTGCCCCCCGATCAGGTATTTATATGCATTGGGAAGATCACCCTGAGCCTTCTCTTTTACATGTTGGGCAGTCCCAGCTCTCACCTCTCCTTGTCTGATGGATGCTCCAAGACCTGAATCATCCTTGTGGTCCTTTGCTGGGCTCTCTTCAATACATCCATGTCTGTCTCATACTGGGGAGTCCAGAGCCAGACTCCACCAGATGTGTCTCACCAGTGCTGAGCAGAGGGGAACAATCACCTCCCTCGACCTATTGGTAATGCTCTGCCCAGTGGCTGCCACCTTTAGCATGAGGGACACACTGATGGCTCATGTTCAATGTGTCTACCACGTTTACCTGAGCTTGAACTGTTTGATACCAGTCAAGACAATACAGACTCATTTCTCCCTTTCTCCTGCCTCTCCCCCGACTCAAATCCTGAGAGGGATTTTATGTATTTATTCATTAACTATCACATTCAAAGTATCTACAAGTGAATAAATACCCTCACTGAGGTACAGAAGAGACACCTAAAATCTCAGCTAAAACACTAAACAAAGACACTTATCTCAGGAACCAGTGTTGAGTATTCAGAACAACAGCTTATTTAGCATGGATTTTAAAACAAGCACTTCTTGAAGTGTTTATAAGAAAGACAACACAGTGCATTGTTGGCAGGGATGGAGGGTGAAGAGGAAGGAAATAAACTTTCCACTTTATTTTGGCAGACTCTTGAAATTCCTCAATTCAGATGCACAGGCTTGTTTTGAAAACTTGGCTAACAAAAAGAAAGCAAGAGAGCTTTGAAAATCTGGGAGGTCTAACGCAGGAACCCATTTTATAACTAGGTCCTCCATAGCTAAAATCCCACTGGTATGGTTTCACCACACACACATTAGCCCCTCTCCATCGCCTGGTTGGATATTGCTCAGTTATCCCTTCTCTCCTGACTTCACGGCCCATGACATCTGTATTTTTTTGCAGCTTGAGCAGGTTTTATGGTAAGCCTGGGGTACAGCAACTGTTGTTTTGTTATGTCTGATTTCCTAATGGCTCAGTTAGATGAGATTTCTACAGCTCTTTCTTTGTAGCTGCTCTCATTTTGTGAAGACTGAATCACATCGGACCATGTGCAAACTAGCGCGTGATAGCACAGAAATCCCTCACGCTTACTGCCAGTGCCTGTAGCATTCCCTCCTCTGTCTTACAACACTGATGCTGCTCCCTTGCTCACACAGGTGAGGCAACAGTAGCATTGACTAAAACCAAACAATCATTTTGGAAACTCTCCAGTGAGTCGGTGAGTGCATCACAAATGTGACCTGCAACCTGTGTGCTTTCCCAGGCTGCATGAGGGTCACCCTGAGAAGCTGGTTTACATCTACTGAAGAACTGGAGCAAGGCTAAGCACAGAACACTTCCACTGTTTTCTAAGCCAGGATCTGAATTGCTGGTACTTAAAGTGAAGAAAAGGGCAGTACTCACTGCTGACATGACTGAATTTCTGATTTTAATATGACTGACTCTGTATATAATTACACCGAACTTCAGCATGTCCTTCTGAAACTCGTCTGTGTGCATACAGTATTTAGGGCCCTGATATTAAACTGAAAGAGGAAAATGGAAGTTGGACTCTGACCAAGAGAAAAGGACTGAAATTAATAAAAGAGCAGAGTTCCTGCTGTCCTTACCAAAGTCAGCTGTAACAGAGCAGAAAACACAACAAACACAAGTGATAACAAGAGAGCATGAACTTAAATTAGGGATTTATGAGATACATTACGTTTTTCAAAGTAACTGGGTTGCTGCTAATCATCAAAAAGTTTATAATAAAAATATTAGTTGAATTTTTTGAATTCCCAGAGAGATTCAATCTTGTTTTGAAAGTCATGAATAAAACTCCAGAAGTCCAGAAGGGACAAACATCTTAAAAATGAAACCAAACTAACCTCCTTTCAAAAGAACAAGCAGATGATTTTTTAGGTACCTGACAGCAAGGAGGTGATTTATGCTTGAAAAATTCATGTTGGCTGCTACTCATGGTCAAATTGCAGACTGTTTCCTCCTTTTTCAGGGTAACAACAGCTCTTGTGGACAGAAGAAAAACAACAGATATTGTGAAAGAGTTTCAACGCCTTTTTCACATGACATTTTAGTAAATAAACTCTGAAAAACATTATCTTCGAGGGCGAAAAACTGGTCTATGAGAAAGTACCAGCAAGGCTCCTCAAAGATTGGTCCTGAACCTAACAATGAGATATTTTCATTACTGCTTGGGGGATGGACAGAGAAAATGTACTAAATACACGTGCAGACCCCAAATGAAAATAAGGTGCCAGTGCACAGATGAAAGGAATCAGAATGGCTCTGGCAAACAGATGTTTTGGGAAATGCTGGAAATTCACAGCAAGTACAAATGTGAAGTTTGAGGACAAAAAACTGCACAAATATGTGTCAAGGAATCACTTAAGGGCCAATTCCTCAAAAAGAATCGGAGGCTGGATTGAGCCACAGGCTGCTACCAATAAGCCAGACACAAAGGAGCAGAGGATAAAGAGAAGAGGTGTCAGATGGATGTGAAGAAATCTCTCTGCTCCACATGGGGTTAACAAAGCACAGCTGAAGTACTGCACTGTGCTTTGGAAATTGTGTATCAAGAAAAACATGGGGGAAAAATAACAATAATAAAAAAATTGGACAGCAAGCCATAGGACTTCAACAAAATATTATAAAATACAACAGAACATAAGATTGAGGGAAGTCCAGCTACATCCTTGTAAAAAGCAAGGAAACCATGCAGCCTGCCTCCAGTCTTTCCAGTACAGCAAATTGCATTAGTTTCCCCCACTGGAAAATTCCAACCAGTGTTCACTTGGTTCCTACCCTGTTTTCCTTCCAGTGCACTGTGCATTTCCCTTCTACAAGGAGCCTTTGCAGCCTGTGGAGCCTGCTGCAGCTCTCTGCCAGCTGGCAGCCCTGCCCCACTCTGCAGGAGCATCTCCAGGCATTTATAGGGATGGAACAATCCCTCTCTCCACAGGGAGGGCCACATGAGGAACTGGAGACCATATGAATGAGCATTTGCCTTCTGCCATGCTGCCCTTCTCAGACATGATGTGCATCATGCAGTACTTCTGCAACAAACCAAAGACAAACAACAAAGTGCACCACTTGCCATGGCCACTCACTACATTGGCTGCAAAGAATCTCCAAAATACACGTATGAATATAACAGAAGAGTGTATATTTGATTAAATCATGTGCATGTATACATCTACATCTGGTGGTGGGGCAGGAATCCTTCCTGCTGCAGGGCAGTGCTCTAAGAGACACCTTGTTCAGAGATGCCTCTTCCATTCTGTCCTGATAAAGTTTTTCCACTACACATGCAAATCCTGACAGGGGCTCAGACAGACTGTCTGAAAGGAGACCTGAACCTGACTCTCCTGACCTGCAGATGGGCCCACTCTTCACCCTGGCCTTCTGGTTCACACAAGCTCTTTCTTTCTGCACCTCCCCTGGAAGAGTCAATAGTTCAACTGAGGTTAAGTTTCAATAAAAGTTTTGGTTCTGCTAAGTTTGCTTTCTCCAAAACCAAAGCCAGCTTTTCAAAACCTCCCAAGTATCTCCAGGCCTTGTATTTTCAATTCTTTCAAGCATCTCATCCCATTTTCACTGATTCCTCAAATACTGCACTTTGGAAATCACTTGGTTGCATGTTCTGCCATGTCTGGGAGCTGCATCCTCCAATCCAAGGACAAAAAAACCAGACAAAAATTTTGCATTCCCACTATACTAGTCAGGACTAGAAAAATCATAAAAGCCATGAGATTTTGTTCTTCCAGCTTCCAAAAGCCTTCAGCTACACAGATCCAAGTTTTGCTTTCATGAAGCTGCATGTTTACAAGAAGCTGAAACCCCTTTGCCAGCTTTTCTGTTCCTTTTCGTGCCCACCTCTTCCCTTCTTTTCCCTTCCAGGCTTAACCTTTTGTTCTTTTTTCTTGGCTCCTGCAAAGCCTTTCCACCAACCACCACCACTTTAGGGAGGTCTGACATAGGGGCTCCCATTGTATAGGTAGGGATTGTGTCATTTGATCCTTGACACAGTGGTAAAGGAGTCACCTCAGTATATTTAATCTGGGTTGGGCTTTAATCAGCACCACTGACTAATGCCAAACAATTGGAACTAGGAAAGGAAAAAGAAAAAAAAAAGTACACTCCCTATGCCACCCCCCCATCTGTAACAAAAAAAAGCCCATCCCTGATCCCAGTGAACAAAGTTCATGGATTTTTAATGCCTGGATCCAATTCCTCAGGCTCCTTTTCCCAGATACCAGCCTCAAAGCAGGGGGGCAGTCCTCTTGATAGCAGAGACTCATAGTGGTTAAAGCTCCTACTGCTGCCTTAAAACACAGCTGAGACTGGAGTGACAATACCCAAGTGTGACTTCAAGAACCTCCACTGCCAGGGACTGCTCAGCAGCTCCAGCCAAGCAGCTCCAGCAGAGCAGTGATGGGGTTCAACCGCCCACAGTGTGGGTGAAATGGGTCAGCACGTGGTGGATGTGGAAAGATTTGCAGCAGCAGAGTGTAGGCCAGGTTTGGAGCTTCCCAGTAACCCTGGCTCATCAGATTTGGTGTTGCTGTAAGAATGCCCAGCATTGCTGCAAAAATGACAGTATAGAAAGGCCCTAAATTTATGGACAAAAAGATGATGAGCAGAAGGGCTGATGTGGAAGAAAGGTTGAGAAAGCAATCCTGTCTTTGGCAGCGCTGGTGAGAACTGTACATCTGGTTTCACCTCCTGCTTCCCTGCAATGTTCCCCTGCACAGGTGGAGGGTGGCTGTGGGAGCAGGGAACAGATAGGGTGCTGTGGACACACTCCTACAGCTGCTTCCCAGCTAAGGGGAGTACCTCTGGCTGCAGCCAGGTGCTCTGGCTTTGTAAGTAGAAGTACCAAGTACCCAAAACCAGGATACATCTGCCACAGGGCTGTCTCTTCTGCTAGAAAAGAGAACACTTGGGAGGGTTGAGAAAAATAAATTAAAGGGGCTGGGGATGAAAATAAAAGGCAGAAAAACCGAGGGCATTTTGTCTTGGGACAATGAGAGGAATGCCAGGCAAAATCTTCCAGGAAAAGAATAAAAATCAAGCGAAACAGAAGAAAACACAATGGCATATTTAACACTGGCTTTGCACGGCAGACCAAATACCAAATGACTTCAAGCAGAGACACAGTAGAGGAGCTGAAAGGTAATAGAGTCCTCCAGAAATAGAAGTTCAACACCAGACTGAGGTATGATGTCATCTTTGATGTTATTTCAGGACAAGAGTTTAAAGAAACTAATACCTTAGACAAAAACAGCTATCCCTCCACCTCAGATTGGTCTGAAATAGTATTCCATCCTTTTCCACATAATAAATGCTGCCTGTACCATCTCTCTGGGACAGCCAAAATTGGCTTGTGGTAAGGCTGAAAAATAAGTTAAATTTTCCCTCCAATTTTTCCAAAAAGAAAAAGATCTACTGTTTCAGAATAAGACTAGTGCTTCAGAACTCATTAAGTTTCTTTTAAAAATTCATTAAAAACTTCAAGAATTATTTGAAATTTTCTTATAATTTTCTTATAATATCATCTTCTGGACCTTTCTTGAACAACTACCTTTCTTAGCATATATTTGGACATTTCAGTACACTTGAAAAGAGACCTGATGCCGAATTCCCTGATTTCCATGGGATCAATGATGTATCAGCATAGATCATTGACATTTAAAGCTGCTTTATGCTTCTACATTCCCAAGAAACCCAAAGTAGTTCAAACTAGTAAAGCCAATGACAAAACTCTTCAACTGCAAAAAACACACTTAAGGAATGGAAAGTGCTAATTTTGGGAAGGATTTTGAAATCAAATTCCTTGCATGCAGCATAGATTAGACTGTCAGGATCAGCTTCCTGTTTTCTTCTCAGCTCCTCTTCTTAAAAGAATTTTGCTTTTGTAATCCTGGGAATTATTGATATTCTGAAGCACAGCTTGTGTGTTTTCCTTTGGGATCAGAAAAGAAACCAAAACAATTTAAGGGAAGATATTCCTTTCCATTTCTTAGAGTCGTGTCATTTGGAAGGGGAGAGAAGAATAGAAGGAAACAGGTGTGGAACTTGGAGAGGACCAACAACTATAACTTATAACAATATAAAACCATCCTCTCCCTCTCCAGCAAAGTCACCTTTTGTAAAAATCACAAATCCATGTCTTAACTGATACGTATTGGCACACCACTCCACACAAAGTCTGACCTGGTGCTTATAGGCAGAGTACCTTTTGTGAGTCATTCAGGAAACATTATGTCCTTGGCCCTACCAAGGTTATTTTAAAGTTCCCTGAACATACCAGGGCAGGGATCAGGTGCCACAATCAAGACAAAAAGAAACTGGGAATTGGAGAGTTTAACCAAAGACATTGTGCTAACTTATAAATCCATTTCTCGTCACCACTGTACAGTCTGGGTCACCTCCTAATAAATTATATACAGACAATATACAGAATACATAAAAAGGAACCAAACAGACATACAGAAAGGCTTTCACACAAGGAAAGATTAACTGAGCTCAAACTTTTTACGTAGGAAGATAGATGACTGATGGGTGGGGTTTATCAAATCAGGAGTGAGCAACGTGGTGAATGGAGGATTAGTACTTGTTGGTTTTCATAATGCAGGGATTCAGTGTAAAGTGAGGAAAAAGCCCCAAACAAACCCAAACCACAACGTTATTTCATTAAAAAAAAGCATAATCAGATTTGGGAATTCACTGCCATGGGATGTTTTAGATGGCAAAAGGATAAATGGGTTCAAAAATGATCAGATGAACTGAAAGAAGAAATGTCTGTTGGCTTTTAAGCACAAGTGTGGATGACAGCATCTGGCTCAGGAAGTCCCTAAACCACTAGCTGACAAAAGTCAACAGGGAATCCTCAGGGAAATAAGATTAGAAGAACCAATGTACAGTCATCACTGTATTAATCATCACTGGCCTCTGTCAGAGGCTGCCCCCAGACTCTTTATCAGGGACTGCAATTTTCATATCCTTGTACTGGCACACACAGAAAGGTAACAAAGCTCTGTACCTCTTCTTGCTTCTGGGAGATTCCTACAGAAAGTCTGTCGTGGCCTGAGGGTTTGTATAATTGTTTTTAGTCCTACTCATTCTAGCTGTATCTGGGAAACTGATAAGAAATCAGATTAGTAGATAAAGGGAATTCATTTTGATGACTGTAAATTATCTGCCAGTGCACATGTAACACCACTACAACATAACTACCTGAAGGACGTGCTGAAATTATGTGGTGTAATGCTCTTCTGGATCCAGACATCTCTTAACTTATTTCTGTAAAACACACCAAAAAGAGCTAATCCAACTGAAAGGACAGACATGCCTATGGTACAAACCAAGCAAAAATAGTTGGTTTCTGGCCATTCATTTACCTTGCCTTCTTTCTTTAAAATCCCTCAAAGAATTCTATCATTTATTAGAAACAACTCAAAACCTGAAAAATCACCAGCTAGATTTTCTTTATTTGCAGGCCACCTTTAGCTAGTCTGTTCAGCAGAAGAAATCATTTTAGTTTTTGCCATTAAGTAAGAGTGGTCTTTGGCAATGTTAGCATAAAGTAAGGAGTCCAAAAACTCTAGTTTCCTATTGCTGCTTCTAAAAGGGACCTCTTTGAGGAATTAATTTTGATAGCCTTACTATAAACACATCGTTTGGTGAGGGTACTTGGAAATAGAGCCCTTTACAAGAAGAACACCTTGAGTACAGTCTGATTATCATAGAATAATTTGGTTGAAAGGGACCTTAAAGACCATCTAAGTTCCCCTGTCATGGACCTTCCACTAGACCAGTTGCTCAGAGCCCCATCCAACCTGGCCTTGAACACTGCCAGGGATGGGACACCCACCACTTCTCTGGGCAATTATGATCTTGATATCTCTAACAAAAGAAGAGCTCTTAAAGATATCTTTGGCACAACACATCCCTCTCCACCCACCCAACAGAGCTGTTAGAAAGTGTCTGAATAGACCAAGGGAACCCAAACTTGAAATTTTTGGTATGGTCCCCACATCCTCCACCCTCAGGATTTTTTCTCTGAATGCCCACTGAATAACCTGGAGGAAGACACACATATTGTGGCTTCCCATCTCTGCAGCTAAGTGAAATTCCCTTTGGTTAACCACCTGTTAGCTGTATAACATGGCATTTTGCTTCAGGGTGAGCCTTAACCAAAAGGCGCAGAGACGGCGCCGCTGTGTCACCTTCACAAAACTCCACCGCTGGAGATTCACACTTCTGAAAATCCAGCGACTTCGCATCTGTTTGCTCGAGAACAGGAGCGGCTTCCTGCAGTTCTCTGAACGTGCCCTCACTTGGCCCCACCAATTCTACCCGGGTACTTTTGAGTGTGCCACGCCGGAGGACAGAAGGGTCACTTCCTCGTGGGGCTCACCGAAATTCCCTGATTTCGTCAGGCACAGCGGCTGCCGCAGCCGAGCACAAGGCACAGGAAGCAGAGAAGCGCAGCTTGCTAACGACAGCCAGAGGACAGCGCGGCTGCCTGGGAAATCACAACAAACACTTTAATTCATTCCAACAAGTTTTGCAAGCAGCCGTGCACGTGCGTGCACGTAGAACACACAGATTTATCACGAAACCTGGGGGTGACAGCTACAAACCGGCACAGCTACAAACTTCTCCTATAACACTGTGGTTTTAAACTCTTCATGTCACAAAAACTTGCTGAAATAGGGAGCTCTCACCATAGCTTAACTTTTATTTGACCATGGGTTTTCAAACCATCCCGGGAATGAAACTGCAGCACTAGAATCCCATTATTCACTTCAATACCATAATACCTCCATGTTGCTTTAAAGCAGGACATACATTACATCTTTATTAAATACGTTACAAAAATCCTTCTAGAAATTAGAAGAATTGCTTCAGGTGATGTATCTCAGTGTTGACTTTGAGAAACTACCAATAAGATCAAGAACTGAAATACTGATATTTGGGCTGAGGACACCTAAGGGTTGTTTGTTTGTGGGTTTTTTAATTTAAACAACTTTAAACACATCTGCATAGCACATCAGGAGAGCAGGAGGGAGTCTTGAGATGTTCATCTTTAAAAAGCATACAATCCACAGGAAGCTCATGCAGAAATGTCAACTGCTTGTGTTATTACCCCACTACCTATTGCTGAGTAGCTCTGCTCATGTCTGCTCAGAGAGATCAGAAGCAAAATCACAGCAGCATTAGTGGGAACTATAAACACAGGGGGTCATATACAGCTCTTCATTTCTGGAAGATAAAGTCCACCTCTGGAAGTACTCCAAAGAGCATCTCTAAACACACCAGGCAACACTGCAGGGGCAGTTTCGTTTATTCAGAGAGCTAACCCAGCCCCCTCTGATTATACAGGAGAAGGAGAGGATTTCCCATATTTCCTGGACAGGAACATGGAACGTCACTCAAATCTGCTCCCAAGATAGGAGTGTTGACGTTCAAAATAAAATCCCTGCATGTTAAAAGCTGTTACAAAACCATCAACATCCAAGTAACCCCAAAGGGCTGGCGTCACTCCGTACAACCAAGAGGACCCAGAAGCAATGTGGAAATTCCATCCTTAAGTCATCAACTGCGACATCCTCTGGCAGTTTTCATCATTGGTACCTCATGTCAAAAAAGAAAAAAAAAATCTTTCATCTCACAGTGTGGCCTCTTTTATGGCTTGTTACTTGAACTGTTATGTGTACAGGTTTTTTCTGGTTCAGCATGCAGCCAGAGGGCCAGGAGGGTTTTTTTTTTTCACTTTTAAGCAGATTTTTAAATTCTTCTGGGTTTTCCCCCCAGTCTCCCCATAAGCGACTGAACAATGTACCTGCAGTCAGAGCTGCCATGTTCCAGACACTGTCTTGCAGTCGTGTGGCCAGTGTGCCCCATCACACAGCCACGGGAAATGTGTCACCTCTCCTCAACAGGTTCCTCGTGCTGCCTGCTCTGTGACCAGGGACTGCTTGCTGAAAAATGCAGGACCACATACAGAAGAGGTATGAACCATGAACAGGATCCAGATCATCTGAGATCATGTTCAGACCATCCCTCTGAGCCCCAGAGACAGAGGTGTGAAGGCTTTAGAGATGCAGGACAGCGTTGAGGCATTGCATGAACAAAAGACAGACCACAGCTGCTACATTCACTACACCAAATCCCCCTCCTCTCACACAAATCTCTTCTTTCTCCTACCTCAGGATGCTTCTCTTAGTTTCAAACTGTTTCCTTTTTTGCTCTGGCATGAGCCACCAGTACAGATAGATGTACACAGTAACAATCATCAATTCAGCAAAAACCCAAGAGGAAGGATAAGGGAAAGAAAAATAGGAAAGAACATGTTCTCTCTCTTTACATGTATCACTGCACTTAGGCTTCTTTGCTCCACGAGTGTTAAATCCAGTTGTTTCGGTCCTTTTCCTTACAAGCAGAAGAGAGAATAAGACTGGAGCTTGTAGAAGACAGTGACTGATAACTGTGGTGGAGACCAGAGAGCAGATATGAGATAAAGGTGAGCTCCCACCTGCTGCCATGGTGACACAAGGGAGAGGGGAGGTTGAAGTCACTGTGTAGAGAACATCCATCTCAAAATGTGCTCCAAGCCCTCACAGAGCGAGCCTGGAAAGCATCCTCCAGGTCAGCAAGGTCTGTCCATGGACTCATGGCTTACTACTGCTCATCACTGCCCTTGGAAGGCAAACTAAGCCACTGCCCCACTCAAAATTCCACCTGTGACAAGCACCAGCAGAGCATCTGTAGGAAAGACCATGCAACACCCACACAGCTTCTTTCCCATCTCCTGGAATGAGAGGAAAGAAGTTGTGCTTCAAGGAAGCTATGGAGAAACAAAAGAACAGACAATGGAGGAGGGGAAACAAACCCCTCCATGGAAATGTAATTTATTAAGCACGTTAGAAAAAATGTAGTATAGTGACCAGACCTAAAGAGATTATAGGAAAGGTATTATTTATTATAGGAAATAAATACTAATTTTAAAAGGGTAGAAAAAGTAATTTCTTATGTGGTTAACACAATAAGCAGAATTTGGCATTCCACTGACTTGTTACAGATTTTGAGAATAAAGGAGAGGGTATCATTACTTCAGAAAATGAACTGTGAAAGACAGATAAATCAGAGGAAAGCTGGAAAATTCAGATAAAGTTGAGAATTCTGAGAAGACCAAATGAATTCAAAAGTGGCAGCACAGGAAGAAAGCCTTCCAATGGACGAGCTGGAGTGTCACACAAACCCAGTTTCTGAAAATCTCGTTACCAGAAAAAGTTGTGTTACTGTTCCATGAGGATGTTGTAATTTCTGTGCAAATATACCTGAATGTGAGAGAGAAAAAAAGGAACAGCTTCAGATGCTTGTTAACTTCTGGAGAAGTCAGGGTTGAGCTTTTCAACACAAATTCCAAGTTTCAGTTCTGACTTGGTGCTAACTTACTACGGTACCTCTTTGGGGTTTTGTTCAAATGAGTCCTTGTAGCACGAAAGGGAGCTAGTGAGTGACTATCATCCTTTAACAGCCTGAAAAGTGAATACAACACAACTTGTGTTTGCTAAGGGACAGGGAAAAGATAGAATTTTGTTCCTCCTGGTCCCATGGAGAGTTACCACTTAACAGCAGTGCCAAATGCCTTTTTGTTAAAAAGTAGTATTTAAAATGAAATAGTTCAATCAAATATGAAACCCACCATTATTGAGAAGGATATTTTCAGTGATCTCTCATTTGTGCTCAGCACATTACTAGCCAATATAACAGCATTACCTAAAGTCAGAAGCACCATGTTAAAAGAATGCCCAACAGGCAGCATTGCCTTTCAGCAGAAAAAAACCCATCCAACCATAAAGGCTTGTGGAGGACAAAGATGAATAGAGAATATAACTATGGATACCAGGCACACTCTCAAACCAGTTTATCACTAGAGTAAGTGAAGGAATCCTTGATTCTGTACTGACGTTAGGTGAGCTTACATCTTCAGCAAAAATAAAAAGCCATCAGGCATGGCAAAGAAAAGGATAACAGTAGCCAACAAACTGGCAACTCCAAAAAGTTACCAGCCGGTGTCTGGATTTTTGTCCGCTTGAGTCAAACCCTGGCACGGTCGACATGTGACCTCATCAGCACACACATGCCCTGAAAAAGAACTCAGGCTCTTTTGAGGTTCACTGTGATGAAGGTAGAAGCAGTACCTCTTCTCACCCCAGAAAAAACACCCACCTCAAACCATAAGAGGAATTGATATGAGCCTAATGAGCATTTGCCTTTTGAGGGAGAGACAGTGGAACATCTTGGGATTTCCTACCTAGCGTGTGCATTCCCATTGCGGAGCACTGACATTCTTAGGGCTGTGAAACTGTGCCACCTATGTGATCTTTCAGATGGCTTTGGGGAGGGGGGTATGTGATAATTCTGTTGCTGTGGTTTGGTTAAGGATGGTTTCCTGTGAGGCTGAGCCTTCAGCATTTAAGTTTCAAAAGAGAGGAGGAGAAAAAAAAGAAAGCCAAAAAACTGACAAGCAAGTTAGACGCAAGCTTGGACTCTCCAGGAAACCACATAACCCCTCTGAAGAGTGCATAAAGTGCTGTTCCTGTGCCTCAGTCATCTTTTAAGGAGACAAGAATGGAGGAGGAAGGGCTATAGAAGAGAGCTGAGCATGAAACCAGAGCTGAACACACGCTGAATGAACACAGGCACAAAGGAAAGAACGACTGGGGAATGCCAAACCCTACTGAAGCCAACAGGAACTCCACCAGCAGCTTCGTGGAGCTGGGGCTGTGCACAAGGATGAAAATCTTTCTAGACAGGAACAAAGACAGACACCAACTGTCAGCATGGGAGCCATGCACGGGAATGCCCCTGTTGAGATGAGCAAGCGACCCATGAATGGTGTGCTGGAATTACCAGGCTGGCTTGAGTGACTGCAGGATTAGGCCATCACAACCAGATCGTGGTTGAGGGATGCTGTTATTTTAAGCAGGTCTTCTGCATAGCAGGGAAGATAAATGAGATGTGGAAATTGCTAGTGGGTTACCAGTTTGTGCCTCATTAGCTGTACTAGCCGTCACCACAAGGGTTTGGAATCCTCATGGTCAAGAGCAGAGGTGAGCCTCAACCCTGCCTGTAGCAGAGGTGCTCTGTGTCTGCTCTGGTTCAAAAGCTGTCATTGAGAAACACATACCTTGAAGATGTATCTGCCTCATTTGGTTTCCACACTTAAAACTGGGCAACATTTCAAGAAAAGATCAGCTAGAAGAGGGAAAGCATTTATATCTGACTAATGGCTCTTAAATGACCATGAACTGACCTTCACCTCTGCCTGTGCCTCATGATTCAAATTCATTTTCTAGCAGTGAAAAAAACACAGAATGCTGCATTCATTAGGCTGAGCTCCAGTTTTACATTACAGTTCACTGCTGAAAACCACAGGCACCTAAACAAGCTTCAAATGATGATTGTTCTGCTAACAATTAGAGCAGAATCCAACCCTAAAAACTGAGATATCATTTGGTTGAAAGACAAAATATTAAGTGAGAAAAGCTCACTTAAATGTTAAAATCAAAATATTAAGTGCAAAAGTCCTCTGTAGCAGGTGACAGATCTATGCTGTAAGAAATTAAGTAGAGAGCTCTCTTCAGCCTAATTAAAATATTACCTAACATGTTTTGAACATTATACACTTTCAGTCAAGTGACTGTAGTTTCAAATAGATTCACATTTTGAATTGCATGAAGTTTTTTTTAAAACTTGTATTTGCAACTGTATTAATGGTAGCAAAGCAAAGTTTCCAAGTGAAACAATAAAATTATGGGGAAAAGAAGGAAAAGTACCTTTTTTGTCCTCATAACAGGAAAACCCTTCTTAAGACTAATATTAGCCCATACTAACACAGACACCACTAACTTGATGCATGAGAAACTTCTGTATTTCACTACTGGTACAAAATTATTTAGTCTGTATTTAAACCAGGTCTCTGGTTTGACACAAAGAGGAACCCATTGATAAGGGAGTGATGCTCCATGCTCTGACAGTGACTTTACTGTAATGCTTTCAGCAAGTCATTTAACTCCACAGTTTACCCTCCTGCTGATCTTATGAATGTCATGCATGCCCTCAGCATCAATGTGTACATGAAAAGTGCAATCTAAGGAAAAAATAATCTTATCCAACCACTTCTTTTTTGGTACTTGTTTACTAGCATGAACTACACTGAAAGTAGTGTAGTTAGGGGTGCAAGTATAAGCACACTTCAACTTAAGAAATTACTCTCTCCAGCAAAGCATCAGTCCAGCTCTTTCACATCCATGCTATGGCTGCATATTTATAATTATATCCTCACCAGGAGACTCCTGCTTCACTGGAGGTGTAAGTGGACCTAGCTGGGGTCAAGACTGCTGCAGCGAAGGAGACATTGGTACAGTAGGCATTCTTTATATGGAGGCATGCTGCAAGAAATAAGAAATACTAAGAAAAATCCTTCCTCCTTTGCTGTGATTCCCTGTCCTTTATCTCCTGAAATACAATCGCTCTGCATACAAGAAATACAAGAGCACAGGTATATTGTGCCTGCAGCAAAGACGCCGTCTGGGTTTGCCTTTAGCCTCCCGCTGTGGCTCAGGTCTACCTTCCATGGCACAGATATGCTGTCTGGCAGCTGTGATCCCTTGGCCCCTGAAGGGGTGTCACAAGACAGGACAAAGCAGCAGCACACCGAGAAGCAAAGCCCTTCCTCTGTGCTCCTCTGCAGAGCCCGATGTGCCAGGTGGGAGTGGAGGTACGAGCTACAGGATGGACAGACAATGCACTGGGGGCTCTGAGAGTGCAGGGTAGCTTGGGGGGTGAAGTTGGATTGGCAGTGGAGAGGGATAAAGCTTAACTTAGCAGTGGGTGTGGAAGGGTAAATGTTCCCCAAACTGAATGGAGTCAGAGAGCTTGCTTTGACAGACCTCAGTATTTAAAGTTACTTTGGACCACATACCCTGTTAGTGCAATATAGTCCCCATTAATGTACACTATGACTTGTCAGATTACGTTTTAAGCAGTCTACAAGTGGGAAGAAGCCAGAAGTTTAATAAAATAGATGAAAAGTCATTACTCAAAGAAGAGGAAAGGAAACAATAGTTTGCATGTAAACCCTCAGTGCCCATACAGAACATGGGACAAACAGACAAGAACAGAACACTCATTACACCACAGATCAGAAAATGAATTTACCCAAAGCACTGCTCTGTTAATCTTTAACAACAGAAACAAGAAAAACGTAACTATGATTTTATCAAAACATCATACATATTCTCAGATAAATGGTATTCTGAGGAAGTTACAGTAACATTCTTGTACTGTCAAAGCACGTGAAAAGTTTTACTCCTTCTTGAAAAAGATTCCACTAATAACAGGCTGTTTCCATCTCCACATCTGCCTAGTGACAGGCTACATGCAATAAAATAACACAGCAAGGCACTCCATCCCAAGCTTTCACAGCTGCCCCCAGTCTCTGATCTGCTTTACTGCAATGTTTTCACCACAACCAAGTCTCGCAAGACACGCTCTGCTGGCAGGTACAGTAAAGGAGAGAATAAAGCTGAGCAATCTGTTCACAGCAGCTGTATAGCCCAGGGACACAGCACAGCTACAAGAAAGAGTCTCTCAAACTACATACAGTAACACCTCCTCAAAGAGAAGTAACCAAGATACCTCAGCCATTGAGCACATTGTAACTTCCACAGCTACTGAGAAGTGCTCAGGGGAAGTGTGCACTGAGCTCCTAGCAATTGTTCTAGGATAGTTCCTCTTCAGATAGTCAGCTTAGGAGCTATTACAGCCTGGGTGGAATTCACCTGAAGAACCCTGGATATGACAAAAAAATTACTTCTAATCATCAATGGCTGCACACATCTGAGTAAGATGAGGATGTGGGAGAAGGGAACCACAATCTTCCAGCTTCTGAGAAGAGGAGGAGCAAGTTCAGGACCAATGCCAGCTAATTCTGCTCCCTTACACTGGATAGAGGAAGAAAATGTTTTTTCTTCATTGTTCCTCATTGGGGACTAAATCTCAAATCCACTGTGGGACAGTCAGAGTCCCCCCTATAGAAAAACACTAAAAAAAAGCAAAATGTGCTTGAAGAAGGCTGAAGAGAAGTTACCACAAAGACAGAACAGATGCATGTGTTTGTGCAAGTGCATTAAGTAGGTGAAAGAATGTATTAAAGTAAATCATCTGGAATTTAGCATGTTTGGAAACTGTCAAAGAGTGACCAATCCCTAAGAGGTAGACCAGCATCATTCTATAGGTACACAAACTGCCCCATGTCATAGAAGTTGCCTATGAAAGAGGCAGATTAGAAATGCTTGTATCTCCTACTGTGTAATCACTCACTTGGTCCCCAAGGGGTTATGAAAGGCTTTTTCACAGGATTAACAGTACCCAGGAGTGACATTTCTGACATTTCCTACACAAGCGAAGCAGCTTCTTTGCTTCACAAAAAGATTAATGTTGTGACACCAGAACTCGTTCCATGGAAAAGGAAAATTAGGGAACATCTTGAAGCCAGTGCCCCAAATCTCTTCCCAAGACTCTCCCTCTCCCCATCCTCAAGGTGTATCACACTGGGCATCTCTGAAGGGCCTGTACACAAAAAAATGCTGCAAAGCAGAAGAAAAGTCCATGTGCAGCCACAAAGCAGTGATATCTTTAGGAGTAGAGATTTGGTGGGATAATTTACATGACTGCAGTCCTGGGATGGATGGATGGATGATGAGTCTCCAGGATGGAAAACAGAGAAGGAAGGAGAGCTTAGGGCTGTGTTCTCTGCAAAGAAGCAACCTGAGCGTGCAGAGCTCTGCAAAGCAATAGGTGACAGTCTGATCAAAAGCTTAAGGGTCAGGATGAGAGAGGAGACCAACGAGCGCTACAGCGTGACAGCAGCCTGCTACAGGCCACCAAAACCAAGAGAAAGTTGATGAAATCAGCTGTCACCAGCTGGGAGGAGCCTTTTGTTTACAGGCCCTGTTTCTCTCAGTGACAGGACAAGTGGACAGAACCTCACGCTGTGCCAGCGCAGGCTCAGGTTGGACATCAGGAAGAATTTCTTCACTGACAGGGTGGTTATGCATTGAAATAGGTTGCCCAGGAAAGTGGCAGAGTCACCATCCCTGAAGTGTTCAAGAAGCAGCTGGATATGGTACTTAATGCTATGGTTTAGTTGACATGGTAGTGTTTGGTCAAAGGCTGAACTCGATCTTGGAGGTCTTTATTCTAATCTTAATGATTCTATGATGCTCTCTGGCGGTTTTCACCATGCCAATATGTACCTGGGAGGGGAACAAGGAAGAGTGTAAGTAATCTAAAAGAGACAACTTTTTGATAAAAGTGATAGGTAAGTCAATTAGGAAAGGCCCCCTGGGTCAATCTGCTGCTCAGTAACAAAGATGAACCAGTTACAGCTGTGAAAGTTGATCACAGTCTTGGCTGCAGCAATCACAAGAGGGTGATATAAAGATCCTGAAAGAGGTGAGGTAGGCAGGGAGTGGAATAGAGATCTTGCACTTCAGAAGAGCAGTTCTACGCCTGGTCAGGGAACTGGCAGGCAGGATCCCATCGGAGGCTAGGGGACCTAGGAGGCTGGTTGATCTCCATCTCAACTCTCCAACCACCACTCAAAGCAGAACAGACTGCTCTGATGTGCAGGAAGTCAAGCAAACGTGGCAGGGGGCCAGCTCTGCCCAAGGGGGAATTCCTGACTGAGCTCAAACACTAAAAGGAAGTGGGGACAGGCTAGTTAGGAGGAATATGGAGACAACGCCTGAGCACAAATGAGGGCAGGAAAGTAAAAGTTTGGGAGGTGTTGAAACATGGAAGGGGTGCAGAAGACAATTTCAGCAGCAAGGACAACGGGAACAAAAAACCACCAAGGTCTTGGCTGGGAAACTCTGCCCACAGATGTCCCTGAAGGTATCAGCAGAGTCTGTGCAAGTGAAACATGACCCAGAGTACAGAAAAAGTGGATTAGGGGCCACTTAACATCATGAAAGGCAGCAGGAGGCTGGACTAGATGACCTGCAAAGGTCCCTTCTAACCTGAATTAGTCTTGATTAAAATTCTCAGAGATCACCATCAACTCTTTTGCTGTCTAAAGAAAAAGCAAGGTTGAAGTGTCATCTCAGTCTGTCATTTTAACCACAGCTGTGCCAAAGCTAAAAAAAGCTGCTGTATTTGAAGACAGAAGACATAACAATGCATACCTGAAATGGTGATTTTAATTTCACTAACGGTTCTTATCCATATACACTGTCAGATGCTGACATCTCTAGTTATGTTTTCATACACCAATATCTCAGGTGAGAACATGATGGGGCCAAACACAGTGCTGCCCTCTGAACCATATCAGACAAGCTGTTAACATCATTGCTTCCCCCCATTACCACTGACATCAGAGATTTGGTAGCTGAGGTTTAATTCTATATTACTCTAATAAAAAGTCCCCAAGCCCTTACACCATGTCCATTGCTACAGCTGTAAATTCATTTAAAATGGAAAAGGCAATAGCAACTTCTATGTGGAAGCCACATTATCCTGCTGTTTGTATTTGCTAACTTCTCCAGGAGTATCTGAGCTTCCTTTAAGTCTGGTCTGTAGGATGCAATTGCCAACAAATTATGAAATATTTCCCAGAGGTCATCAGTATGCTGCTGCATTGTCAAGTGGTGGTATTTTGATGTAATGTCAAAGCAAGCATTAGAGCAAAATAGGGTGGAAAAAACCCCTTCAGGGCCACCTTCCAGTGGAGCACAGTAATAACCAATTTGAAGGAAAAATATAGACAGGTATACTAGCTCTGCAAAGAGAACAAACCAGACAAATATTAGGAAAATAAGTAAAACATGAGTATCATCAGTTCTCTCTAAAAGTCTCTTCAGTGAACCAATAGCCAGGTGACTTCTTTTACATGTTCCAAATTCATTGTCATCTTGCAAACACAGAAAGCCAGAGTTTTAATTATTATTTTTAAATAAAGCAAAGTCAAGCATGAAGGCAAGGATGCTGCAACAATCAAACAGCAACTACACTCTTAGTTCCTGTGCTACAGCAGGAGGGAGCTGAGCTGTAACAGCCTGTGCCTTCAGACAACTGAAGCTTCTGAAGTTCAAGCCTTTTCAGACCTTTCTTAGAAGCTGAAACATTCTCAGCTGAGTACATGCACTCATAGATGCTTTGCTTTAATGAACTGAAAGTGTCAACTTCCCATTGGTGCGTCAGATGGACTTTTTCTCAAGCAGTGGAAACAATTGTCTAGGCAGCACTTGCGTGGGGCTGCAGACACCACTGAGCTGCTAAAGTACCTTTTATAATAAATTTGAAACTATGAGGAGAGACCATTCATTCTTCACCTCTGAATCAGGAAGTCCACTCATTCAAGCAATCACCAGCTCCTGCAGCAAAACACATAACATTCACACCACCACCACCACTTCTCCTCCAAACATTAACTCACAAAAAGCCACTCAGAGGATTCCGCAAGCCCACCAGGAAAAGCAGCGGGGGCTTTTTTAGATTTAGTTTATGGTAGTCTAAAGTCAATAGCTAATTTCAGATAGGGAAAGTCCACTGGCATTTGTTTATTATTTCCTTAATGTCACTTACACAAACTGAGTAGGTTATAAAGGGAAAGGCCTGAGACAACCATGATGCAGCCAAAATGCAACAAGGCTCCTCATCAACAAAACCATCTTGAGACAGCATTAACAAACATATCCCATTGCATGCCAGGTTTATACACTACTCCATCACAAACAAACACTACTGTTGCAATGCTGGCATCATTATTGTCACGTAGTGGAAAAACCTGCCACAAGAACATGATCTCTACCAGGCTGATGTAAACCAGGCACTTCACAATGGCAGTGCTGTTTCACTTTGGAATTCTTGAAACGCATGGGTTTATACCCACTCCTTCCCCAGAACTTGCTTAGGAGCCATGAGCATAAGCTTTCTGTCTCAACCGGTAAAAACGGAGACATGAAAGATGAGCCTAAATGCTAGAAAGTAAATGAACAATAATAACAAATAGAAGGTTAATTTATTGCAACAAATAAATCAATGAACAGATTGCCCAGAGATGCTTCTGTCCTAGAAGATTTTCAGGGCCAAACCAAATGAAGACTGGAGTAACCTGACCTCATCTCAAAGCTGACCATGCTTAGAGCAGGAGGTTGAACTGGAGAATTTCCTAAGTCCCTTCTGACCTGAATTATTCTGTTTTAGATTCCTGCTATGCAGCATTCCTGGGTTCAGCCTGTAGGTAAAGAGACTATGAATCTCTTCAAGCCTGGCAATACAGATATGTTCACATGCAGGTTTCAGAACTAAAACTCCCCTTGCAGGCTTTCTAGCCTTATGGCATTGAAGTGAGAAAGTCATTAACCCTCCAGCCCAATAAAATGGAACCATGATCATCTATTGCCAGGTGGTGCAGCAGCTTTGAGAGCACATCAGAGAGCTGGGCAACAGCCCTTGAAACAGCACAGGGAGCATGGCTAGAGAGCATCTAGAAGAATGCCTAGGTTGTAATGTGTGCCAGACTTCACTACCCTGACAGATTTCAGGGCTCACTAGAAACCACAATCACTGTGAAATTCACAGCCCACACTTCATGTCTGTTATTGGGCTGTATCAGCACAGCAGGCAGGGTGGCAGGGCAGCGGCATCTTGCAACAGGCATGGCCTCAGCCTGTCTCCTTGAAGTGTCTAACTAGACTGAGTCACACAGAATCAAGTTCAAAATTTGAAAGGGAAGCCCAAACCCCTGCAAAATGCCTGTTTCCTGATCACTGGTTGCCAGCCCTCTGCTGGGTGCAGACTTTCCCCGACTGCCACCTTGTGTCTTCCGAAAGCACCGCCAGTGGGGCAGGATGCTGCATCAGGACTTCTCCCTAGAGTTATCAGTCTTCACTGCTAAACTGAAAGTAATTTTCTTGACTAACACAGGGAGAAGTGCAATTAAAATTTCAGCCAAACTCTTAGAATGAAATCTCTGTTTGTCATCTGTTTTTCTTATGAGTTCCTGGCTAGCAGCACCTCTGGCTAATTGCCTTAATGAATCAGATGAAACTCGCCTTGGTGCCCCACTGGTTGTACCATTTATTTTGACAAGAATACTATCAAATTACATATGTATATTTATTGTTACATGAAAATCCACTTTATTTTTCCCACCTGGAGAGTGCAGTTGCCAAGTTCTGCTTAAAAAAACTCATCTGTCCTTTGAGGTATGCCCAAACATACCTCACCCATGGGATACTGGGGACAAAGAACTGGAAATTATTTAAAATTTGGGTAAGATTTGAGACATTCCTGATTCCTAAACATGAAAAAAACATCTAGTGTTGGCAACAGAAAACAGCAGGGGAAGATAACAGTGAACATAAAAAGGAAGCTCAGTTGGTCACGAAGCACAAACTTCTGTACTTGCCACACCACTCTCACTTACAGGCAGAGCTTTTCCTTCCCTGGGTGGCTTCTGTAACAAGGGATGGGCAGAATGCCACTATAAAAGGGAGCAGGACTGTTTCAGCAACTCATCCTAGAGGAAAAACAGGACATAACTTCCACAGTCTGATAGGAAAAGATCCACAGATATTATTTTTGTGTTTCTAACCGGTGAAATTCAGATCTACTATGTTTTAAAAGTCGGATTTCCAATGTAGCCAAGCTTCTGCCTTGGTTACACAGACCAAAGACAAACCAAGGCAGCTGGGTGAACATTACCCTGGAAAGACACTTCAATCTCCTAGGTTCAACTTTGGGTCTCATCACCATTAAAAAAGTTACACCTTTTGCAATTCTGGCAAACTCCACCGTGGCTGAAGCACAGCAACTGACATGACTGATAATCTTCTGCAGAGATAAAGGCAACTCTTAAGTGATCAAAAAGCATCCCACACTCCTTACAGAAATCTAGCATCTACTATCTTGTCCTGTTGGTCAAAGGAAAGATTATTTTTTCAACTGAAAACCGTGACACAGGAAAACATTTTTCTTTTTTTAAGACAAAGTGTCAAATTTTATAGTGAATTCTCATTAAACAGCTTTAAGAGGGCAACTTTTCATTCTATCAGAATAAAGTTACCCCACCAGCTCAAGATGCTTAAACATACTTGGCCAAGCTCTTTGCATATACCTGGTCTCCTTCCTCTGTGTTTGCACAGCAGATCATTTCAGCTCCCTCTACACTCCTCATCAGGAAATGGCACAGAGTAGCTGAACCCATTGGAAACTATCTCACTCCTATGCAAATAAGTACATCTGCTATGAGACAAGGATCCTCACTCAATGCAAAACCTGTTACCGCTGATGAAAGCTCTCAGTTTCTTTCTATTAGCAAAAGTAAGGTGAACAAAGTAAGTCATGTGCTTTCCTGGAAATTCATTTCTAGTGGGCAGAAACCATTGCCATTCTACACAGTTGGAGATCATTGCCGGAGATCACTTCACACCATAGCTGAGCTACATGAACTACCTTTAGTTTCTTAAGCATTAAACATGTAAGCCAGATGATTCACTCCCTCATACATCAGATGGTGGCACTGCACCAGTAGCCAGTCCACGCAATACTGATTTCAAAATGCAACCTACACCATTTAATGTTCCCAACACCTCACTTACTAGTTTCTGCTAAATTTCTGCATGACATCTTTCACATGAAAATTCTCCCCATAGGCCTATTCCATGATCTAAAGACAGAGCACCCTTCAGGGGTATAAAAGAAGTATTTAATATCAACTGTCATCTTTTAGAAGTACAAAAGTGATACTTGGTTTTAGGGTCACTTCACGATTCCTATTTCCACCAGGAAATGTGGTCATGTGTGATGGAAAACAGCAACAACATTAACCTGATATGCTGATATGATAAGACAAAAGACTGATTTACTAAAGCCAGGAGCAAGAAGTGAGATCAGTCACAGAAAACTGAACACTAAAGGTCTGGACTGCAGTTTGGCCACAACTGGGAGGTACATGCTTCCTGATTTATGAGAATTTACCAAAAGAAGTATCACCAGGAAACGGACAGCTCCCATCGATCCCAGTGACTGCCTCTTCCAGCACAGGACATGCTGTTACTGTGGCAGCAAATGAACTAAGAAAGAAAGACCAGATCCCTCCTCCTTCTCTCATCCAATGCCGTTTAGAGAACAAGCAGGAGTTCTGTTGTCAGTGATACAATTGTCCGCACATGGTAAGAAATGCTACAGCATGAGGAATGCATGGAACAGTTTTACTGAACAAATTAAGCCCCAAAGTATTAATTCGGAAGTTCTGCTCTCAAAAAGCCTCAGGAGAACATCACTGCTTACACAACCCAACTGCTCCTCAGGTACTACCTGGGAACCTCAGCCACAAGGTCTGTATGAGCAAGAAGGATCGATGTGATGGTCTGGGAGGTGGTGTGGGTAAACAGACAAGGAAGAGAACATTTAGTGCAAAAATCACCACAAAGCAAGAGTGTAATGCTTCACAGTGCTTCTCCTCTTCTTTATCCAGTGACAGTTCTTGTCTAAATCCTCATGACATAGGACAGGTTTGTAGTTCAGCCACAGACTTAGGTCTCTGGATGTCAGGGTTCAGTTTCCAGCTCCATTTCAGACTTGCACTGTAGCTCTGGGGCAAAGCTGCTTTATCTCTGTGCTGATGCTTCTGTAAAATGGAGTCAAGCTGTAGATGCCCCATGTCTTTCTTGTCTCATCTATTCCAGTTGTACATCAATGTGGGATACCAGTGTCATCTTGGAAACATCTTTACCACTGTTGAGATACTCATCAATAATCCTCCTAGAAAAGACCAATTCTCAGTGCACTGATGAGCTACTGAGTTGCATGAACAATAAATCAGAAATACTGTCAGCTGGTTAAGGCAAAAACCATTTAAGAAAGTAATTAAATCAGAATTAAAAGTAATTAAAAGAAAGTAACACATTTCCAAAGAGTCAAAGACACAAAACCTTGTATTAAAATTTATAACAATCTTTTTTACATGGTTTACAAATCAAGTGGAAATGAAAAAAGGAATTGCTGAAGACTCTAGGATGAAGAAAAAGAGATTTTTTTTTTAAACTACTTCAAAATAGCTATTTTTTCTCCTTCTTCATTTACCCTCAACTACCTAATTTCAGCTATCATACAAGATGTAACACCTGAAGTTGTGCAGAGCCCAGCACTTGCTCAGCATGGTTGTGAAATTGCATATCTTGTAACGTTTAAACCTATGAAATGTTACCACAACACACACACACACAAAAATATTAAAGAGGAAGTAGGTCATCTCCTTGCAACGTTTAAGCCTTACATAGTTAAAACATTACCTTTAAGACCAATACCATTTTAGATCATTATACATTAAAACAGGGCATTCATATTTACACATGTGAATAAAGTAGCACGCTTGTTTTTCATACTTATGCTGCATTATCTCCTGCAATCTAATACACAGAATGCCTTCCAGGCTATACCCAAAAAGAAATAGGTTTGTGGTGGTGTTTTTTTTTTTCCTCCCAGTCATTTCAAAACACTATCACTTCCACAATTTCTCAACCAGCTGTGCTGTTTCCTCATTGGGCGACTTTTGTTTGGGTGATTCTGTACTACGGCAAGAACATTCAAGATTGCTTAAGCTTCCAACAGCTAAACATGAAGTGTCAATTGACATCAAAACCAAATCCAAAGTACAGATGATAATCTCCCAGTGTAAATATATAAGAGGCATTGGTTTTATTTTTTTATTTAAAGAAGCTGTGCAATAAACAAAGTCAGCCAGCCAGCCTGGAGACTTCGATCTGCAACTTTGTGTTTGGGTTCCAGCTGTTTTTAATAAATGCTTGGCTCACAACATCAGGCCACGTCATGCCGATACACTGCTGGAAGAGAAAAGGGAACTGGTAGCAGGTCCTGCCAGAGCTTATCTGTCCTACACCACATCATTTAAAGGATTCTAACCCAAGGAGAAACATACCTTTCTTTGGAAGTGCCTTCAACGTTTTAAGACATCTCTTCCATGTTTATTCTACTTGCATGCATCATGCAGATTATCACGTCCTAGTTCAAGGTACTGCCAAAATCTACGTCTCTGCCAGTGCCTAATCCATCCAAGCCCCTGACTCCTACGCCTAAGATGTTCCAAGGCATGTAGAGATGACAATCCTGTTGCACAAGTGTAGATTAGCGTCCAAAAAGGCATCTGCATGAAGAAAGAGAAAACCAATCAGGCTATACTGGTTAACACTGACACAAACAAGACACAAAGTTCAGACTACATGAGAACATGCCAACTCTCTCCAGTAACTCAGCTGTGGCCAGTCTGGACTGACCAACTGCTAAGATGGGCTAAAAATGGATTTCAGAAGAGCTGTTACAATAATGATCACAATTGGTGGTCTCTGAATGAACTTAAATGAAGAAGTATCTTGCAAGAGAGTATCAGTCCTGATGTGGCAAGATGACTCTTTCTCACACTGCATAATCACTACACTGACCTGCTTAATTCTTGCATTTCCACTTACCTCATTATCTAGCATTATGTCCCCAGCTGTAGCTCAGCAGTAAATTTAACAAACACCTGAAACCCCTTATGACTTTACATATGCATTTACATAACTGCTTCACCAGTGCTCAACCACCAATTACGCTTTCGTACCATTTAAAAAAGCAGCACATCACAGTACAGAGAAGCTGAGTGATGTACTTACAACTTTCTCTGACTGGCTGTTAATGAACTATCTTGCTACATGTTAAACAAAAGCTCTCAATAGGAATAAGGAGCATCACGTAGCAGACTTAAATTAAGCCTTTTACCTTACCATTCTCTTCTTATGCCTTCAGTTTATCCTCACCGATATTAAACCAGCTCCTCCCAGAGCTACACTTGAATACTGCAGGCAGACCCAGAATTTTTTACTATTATGTTATTTTAATAAAAGAAACCCCAAACAGTCAATACACAATTTCATGCCTCTTGACTCAAGGAGCATAACTCACGATACAGAAAGGACTGGATTTTCTGCAAGACCGCCTTTGAAAGCTTCTCCACCTGGTGAAATACTAAATATGACCAATGTAAATGACAAAAAAGGCTCAGAGGCAGCTGGGGAGAATGAATCAATGAAACAATTTCACTTTAGACCACAAAATGGCTTGGGCAAGTGACATGCACCACAGCTACATTACTGAAAAGGTTCATTAATTCTTCAAATGGACTTTTCAAACATGCACTCTGAGTCTAAGAAGGAAAGAGACATCACCTTTTAAAGCTTTCAAGACAGATTGATGGCACAGAGAGGAATAAGTAGAAGCCCCCATACAATAAATGGTAGCAAACAGCACTTTCATTACTCTCTTCAAATGGAAAAGTTTTGTTACTTGCTGACTAGAAGACAAAGACTTTACCTGCAGACTGTTACAGACAGTAAGAGTACACCCAGTTAAGAAATCTCAGAAGTGACCTTGCATGAAAGGATAAAGGCAACAGTATTGTTGCCACGTTAGGTACTGGTGTACCAGGGCACTCTCCCCATCCCACTTTCTACAGTTCTAGCAATCACACCTTTCACAGTCAGCAAGGCTACACAATTGTGCTTCTCCTTCTAGCCTTGAGATTTCACTCACTAGAGCAAAGAGCTCACAGCCTGATATAAACAACATCCTTAAGTGAAGAGTCTGATGTAATGTCACTTAAAACTTGTCTTTCCCTGTCATTCTGTTAAGATTGTCCCGAGAGGACTTCTCTTGCAAACTGGTTACATCTAATTTGACCTAAATTCATAGGAAACAAACCAGACAAAAAAACCAACCAACCAACAAAAAAACAACAAAACCAAAACCAAACAAACAAAAAAACCCAACACCTCAATTTAACTGCCCTTAGCAATACTGTAGAATTCACTTAGTGGTAAAGCAAAAGTTAGACAAAAAACTTATACAAGGTCTTGAAGACAGACTGTATTAGACAAGGTATGTATGGTCAACTATCTGACTTCAAGTGACTTGATTCCTGTTTTTTTCCCCTTTTGGAAGAAGAGGGCTTTGCTGACTATATATTTCCAGTTGATACAGAACCACTCTCCCATGAGCTGACACAGATGAGGGGACTGAAGCATGAAGTCTGTTGAAGGAACACTTAAGTGATCTGATGAATTCTGCATTGCAGCTTTTCTACTCCAAACCCCTGGATTCAAATCTTGTATTTCAATCACAAGCAAAACAACCTCACACAAACAACATCGTGTTTCTTGCATGCAACTCCCCTGCTCCCCCTAAACCAGCACAAACCACTGTAGTAACAACTTGATTTGCGTCAACAGGCTGTTTAAGGGAAACCAGGATTGGAAAACAAGTCCAGACATCTTGCCCTCAGAAAAATCAAACTTGTGTAGGCTGGCTGAATGACATCATGTGGAATGCACACTACTTTATGCAATATGAGTGACAATCATTTGTGAGTGCATGAGTAGACAGATTTTTATTTATTCTTCCACTTAACACTACGTGTCTCTCTTCACGGTGCCTGCCTGCTGCCTCCTCTCTTCATCGATGGCAAGCTGGACATCAAGTATTATTTACAGCAAAAACATTACCTTGTCACATGTTCCTTGCCAGTTGATGAATCTGAAATTGTCAGCTTATGGGTATTACACCATTGTCAAAGAGATGTTCATTTTACTTTTCTGTACAGTTTCCACAAAAACATGGTGAAGAAAATGGAGGTTAAGAGTTGACACGAAATTCCTGAATGCTCGTTACTGGCATAGGTTCTTCTTTGGGCAATTTCTAGAAAAGAACTCTCCAGTAGATCCCTCTTGACACTTTGCACCTATGCAGATCTGTGGACTACTGTACTTCTGAAACACAGACATCCTGGAAGGAAAATTTAGGTTAAACACATATCCAGACTACACATCCTCTGCTCTCCTTGCAACTCTGCCTGAGGAGCCACAAACAACACAATAAAACTATGTATTTCTGGTGAAAAAGAATGTTAAAGGCTATGGACCTGGGACTGAAGTGTAAAAACACACTTCAAGCCATTCTAAAATGAGACATTCAAACTAGTAGAAAGTTTTAAAAAATCTTAGATAAAAACTTATCAGAGAAGGCACAATCAATACATACCTTCTTCCCTTTTGGTCTTTCATGGAGATAGGAATTGGACACCATCTACTTTAAAACCCCATTTGTACCTATCATGTCTATAAGCAAACCACTAAAAACCCAAAAGCAGTCAGAGAAAAACACAGGTTTACCTGGCATGTTTTTCAACAGTAGATCCAGAATGCATCAACAGGTTTCTTTCATATCCCTTAAGCACCGAGCTGGGAGAGGCCCAACTGCACAGCTAAAAGCATCAGCAAAGCTGACACTGAATACCCAGACCTGTGAAGAACAGAAACAAGGTCCAAAGGGTTGAATTGTTACTTCTTCATTCAGTGGGGAAAACAGAAGAGAAAAACATCTTCCTTTCAGCGTCAGTTCACTTACATCACCTGTTTGCAGCAGCAGTATAAAATACAACATTTTTATGATTATTTAACATTTTCAGTTAATGACGAATAGGGTAACAGCAGATAGACAAGTTGTTGGCCATTAGGAAGGCACTTAAGAAGACTGGAATTTTTTTGAAAGTCCATTCTGATGGACAGGAAGAGGAAAAGAGACATCACAAATCAACACTTCGGTGACTTTAGTTCACAGAATTCCCCTATCGAAGGTTTCAGTCTTCAGATTTCCTGGAGGTTTAGAAAGAGTCAAAGACAACAAAGATACTGCACACCTAATCCTGCTGAGATGTATGTTACAACAGAGCAAGCAGAGATTTTTTTTTCTTTTTTTAGAACAGCTTCTGCAATTGCAAGTTGCACACCTTCATTTGTACTGGAAAATGTGTGAAATTTTGACTATTAAGTGTAAACATTTATTCCAGGAACCATCAATTTCTCTATTATGATACAACAGAATCTATACTAAAGCAAAGGTAAACTAATCTTTCTCTGAAACAGAAGGCAACTTGCAAAGCGTTTTTGAACAGCAGCAAGCACACCACACGCCCACACACTCAGCAGTCACTATGTGAATTAATTTTTAACACATCAATCTTCTTCTCAGGCTATGGTGAGATCTGTGTCGCCAGCATGCTGAACCTCAGCTTCACAGTTTTAAGTACCAATGATGCCACACCAAAAAAAAATGTGCTGAAGACTTCTGAACTCTCAGTTACATTACTTCCAGAAGCAGCAATAGTGAATGCCAAGTAGAGATAAGACAGCCCTGTCTGAGAGTTGTCTTAGATCATCCAAAATCAACACTGCTCCAAACACACACATTTTGTGCAATTATGCCCTCTTTCATTAAGGAAATGCCTGACAGTACCACACCCTCAGATTCAGCAGCACTGGTATCAGCAGACAGGCATAAAGTAGATATGCCACCAGTCACCTCCAGAACTTAGATAACCATCTTTCATACAGGTTAAGATGAGTAAGGAATAGGGGGATAAGCTACACTACAGCTATCAAAGTAGGCCACTCTCGACGTTGGAATTACTCCCTCTTCCAACTCCTATGATGAACTCTAATCTACTCAGTCATGATGTATTATTTATAGCTGTCTCCTCTGGAGCTAGCTTTGAACGTATTTGTTCTGGATTGAAAGGATCTGAACCACACAAATATCAGTGTAGAACATTAAAGCTTCCAATAGGTTGTACCTCAGGCTTCACATCACTACTTATTTAATTTAGGCATTAAGAAACATGGTCATAATTCAGCAAATCCTCAATAAAACCATTTAATGAGTGGAGTCACAGTAACTAACTCATTTGCCCAAGGCCACTAAAGTGGTAGAACTGAAGCCAGTACATTCATAGAATCCTTCAGGTTGGAAAAGACTTCTAGGATTATCAAGTCCAACCTCAATCCTACCAACTGCCGTGTTACCACTGAAGTATTTTCATAAGTTCCACACCCACATGTTTTCTGAATGCTTCCAGGAACGGTAATTCCACCATTTCCTTGGCCAGCCTGTTCCAATGCTTGACAACTCCTTCAGTGAAGAAATTTTTCCTAATACTGAACCTAAACCTCCCCTGGCTCAACCTGAGGCCATTTCCTCTCATCCTGTCACTTGTTACCTGGGAGAAGAGACTGACTCCCACCTCACTACAACCTCCTTTCAAATCTCCTGGCTCCCAAGACTAAGCAATGCTTATCTTCACTTATGAAATTAAAAAAAATATGATTTGCCTTTAACTTCTCATCAAGGTGCAACAACAGCAGATCCATGGAGACTCATTCTTGGTGCTTTCTGTGTAGTGTGTGGAAGCACATCACTTGTACTAACACTCCATGATGAAGCACAAGGCAAATATCTCTGAAGGATATTACAAATACACACATATATTCCTCAGATGCAAAAGTACTATTTCTCTTGTCTTAAACCGGGATTTCAAAATAAAGAGAAGCAGTCCTATTATCACTCATTGAACAGCTTTGTTAGTAGAGAATAAAGCTGATTTTCTTACCCAATTCCTAGTGAAAACAAATGCTAAATGAGTTTTCTAGCACCATTAAAAATCTTGGTACTTTCAAAGCATTCCAACTCTAGAGAAGATGGGATCTGCACCAATATTCACCCATGTGACATCAAACAGTTTTCCCATCCCACCTCTTGATTTGTTGACTTAGTGATGACACACACTGCCATCTTGTGTTATGGCTCAGAACTGAAAAGGTCTGAAAAGTGGGGGTTCACAAACATCCAGCTTCCACTGTTTTAACAACAGTTTTTTTCCCCACTCACTGTGCTACATGAGAAGCCTCTCCAGTCTTTTATATATATACATACATACATAAATATATATATATATACATACACACATACATTAAAAAAACCTAAGATCTAACTCAGGTTGCAACAGATGCAAGCCTCCACAATCCCATGGACTAAAGTGGACAAAGTTCATTCTTCTCCACTAACTGGTGCAGGTATTTTCAACAGCACACAGTTTTGCAGGGACAGCTGGTGCTAAGTGGTATAAATATTTACCTTTTAGGTTTGAGCTGCTCTTCCTCCAGCACAAACAAATAAGTCCACAGACTACAATACTGCATTGCTAAAAGAGTGAGGCTAAGCTATTCAACTTCAAGCTGAAAAATCATAATAGAAGTTGTCCCTTTTATGTCCTGGGACTATCTTCTGAGAGGAAGTATTGTTCTCAAAATGTCTACAAAAACAGACTAAGGGTTCATTGACCTACAATGGCTGGGTAGAAGCTGAGCAAGTATATTCTGTACCAGCAGCACACACCGGGAGAGGAGCTCCAGAACTAAAAAGAAGGATCTGAAGTTGTGTGGGTCACAGAAAAATATGCATTAACAAGTAGAAGAAAGAAAATTGTAGAATGGTTCTGGAAAAGGATATTAATGGGCTTTGAAGCTGTATTGTACTTTTAAATATGTGCTGAGTGGAAATTCCTTTTTCTTAAAAAAGAAAAAAAGAAAAAAAAGAAAAAAGGAGATGACCACCTTACAACATGGTATGGTCATCTAGAAGTAAAAACACTTCTGTTGTCTTTATTCTGAAAAGAGTATCAGAAAAACTTCTACAAGTGCACTTTACACAGATCAAATTCCTAAATGACCTATCTTCTATCTTCTTTCTCACTGGGCATACTGTGAAACTGTAAAACATCACTATACTGTTAACTATTTACATGACAGTAGCACTGAGCCTACCTACTTCACTTCTGCACTGATATTAAATTGGAAATTTCTCTATTATCTTGTTTCTCACCAATTATCCACTGAAATAGAAACATTAAAGTAATTCACAGAAACTTAGTTCCACAATTCAGCAGGAGCCTTTCTCATTCTAGCAGACAGCAGTTTTCCTATTATGTGAGCTGGCAAACAAAGAATATGCAAAAGTTAATTAGCATTCACTGACCAATTCTGACACACAATGAAATTTAGTTTAGAAAACTTTTTTTCTGTAGGTTTCTTTCTTCCCCTTCCCCACCCAAGCAGGAAAAAAGCAAGACACAAGTTGTCTGCCATACTAATGTATTCCATCTTTCAAAAAGAAAGACATGATTTTAATATTACTTAACAATATGTTAAAAAAGTAGCCAGTTAGGCTTCAGTGTTAATACAATTATACACTCTATAACAGATTTGATAGTGTGAGTACTGTTCTTTTTTAAATTTTCTCATTCTGCAAGTATTCTTACACAAGCTGGCTACAAGTCAGGAAAAAAAATCAAAACACAAATAGCGTAACTTGTACACTCTTAAACAGTAGATTGTGAAAGAATTGAGGGAATACTTGTCCCATAAGAGCCTCTTTTTCATGAAGTCATGTCAGGAGAATTCTGGAGCAGATGAAAGCACAACTGACTAGGTCCATTCCTTTGTCAGGAGTCAGAATGACAAAACATAGCTAGATGCAGAAGTGACAGGAGCCACTGCAGATGATGCAACCTAGTATTTTGGCCTCCACCCAAGCCTAAGCAATTTAAAGTCTTTGAGGCCAAGGCATTCAGAAGGAGATGGAAAAGAGCTATTGTTCCAACTCCAACGGCATACAGCTACAATCAAGTAAGTCTCACTCACAGACTACAAGCACACAAGCTAACAAATTCAGGTAGAAAGTGGCAATTTTTCAGTCCGCAAGAATTATCAGGCCAAAGGGTTCAGTGCAGATCCACACAGCACTGGGGACAAGGCAAGGCAGCACTGGCTCAAGACCAGATAAGCTCTCAGCACAGCAGGACAGATAAGTGGAGTTGTCGTTCATTGATTCCTGCAGGGTTCCCTCCCCATCTTGTGTCATTTCAATGTGCAGCAAAGGTGGTTTTTTTCAAGCTAAAATTGGACCAGTTGATGGAAAGTCTCTGCCTCGTCTGTCTGGCAGAATCCAAGCAGAATCTGAAAAGAAAAAAGTGATAAACTGAAATCAATATACACAAAATCAAAACTCCTGTGTTATCCCTCTTTTGAAGAGGAGCTCTCATTCAGAAAGACATAACCTCTTTAAAAAATCATACCTGAAAAACATCACTTGTCCATCACTCAAATACATCACAAACTTTAAACATCACTGTATTATCAGGAGTAAGTGAAGGAGGTAGCAAGGAATGCTGCGTATTTAGCGGCACAGAAGTGAGTTAACCAGAAACAGAGACGGCATCACTGTATTCACCAAAAACCTCTGAAAGGTTACCACTTGAGTGAGTGGTAGGTAGTGGGTAAAGCAGCATCACCAATGGCATGGGACACTGCTGCTTCTCTCCTTAACACAGAGAAGTTACATGTGAGACAAAGACCCAGGGAAAGGAGGCCTGTCTATAATACAGTGGATAACTAGCCCAACATGTCTGGAAAAACACCTTTAGAACAAAAATCCACTTATTCACTTTCACTGAACACAATTTATGGAAGAACACTGGAAAAGGTTGCCACATGCAAGCCTTTCATTACTGTTAATTCATGCTGAAGAACTTTATCGAGGCAAGGTGTAGCTGATTTAGGCTAAAGGCTGCATGACTGCATTAAAGTAGTGTAAACCTCTCTTGAAAGCTTTACTGCTTCTGTAATAACTGAAAGCCAAAAAAGGGGAGCAGACAGAAGGACCACAATAGAACAGGTACAGTGGAAGGTTAAAACTAGGCTTATTTTGTTCTTTCTATGCTAAAGTTGGAAGGAGTTTGCAATATTAATCCTGATGTCAGAGTTTAATTAAAGTATCCATCTATTATGCCACTACAAGTCAAGAAGAAAAGATGAATGAACAAACCATCAGTAAAAAGTATGAATTCAGTGGGCCTGTGCAGCTCAGTGCCATGGTGGGTTACTAAAACAAGCCTTGTTACTAGTCTTCAAAGTATTATGCTGGGAATTAGCAAATTATAGAGAAACCTATATACTAAAAGTACCTTCATGGCATTAAGTACATGTTTTTCTCCCCTAAAACAGCATCAATCAGGGCTTTTCTGAAACCTTTTCTAAGCAGATATACATTAAAAAAATGGACAGTTACACACAATTCCTAACAGATGACAGGAAAGGAGTAGATTACACCAATCACTGAATGAACACAAAACGATCCACTTTAAAGTGCTAACTCTTCATCTGGAATCACATTTGACAAGTTTATCTCCAAAATTCAACTGCACTTCTTCAAATACAAGACACTGTTTCATTCGTCCTACTGTGAGTAAATAACTGATAAAAAGAAATTTGCTACAGATACTGCAAACTTGAATGAAGCTAAGAATATTCCATAACAAAGGCTTATGCTATACTAACACTAGCAGTGTCTAATACACAGTGTATTTCACTTGTAAAACCTACATTCCCATTTAAAAAAAAAATCCTTTAATTGGCACCACTCATAAAAATAACTTTTGAGACTAGAGACCATGCACTGGTGAAAATTTCATCATCTTGTACATTGTAGCTCTGTAAGTAATCAGATACATGCATTTTGCAGTAATACTTAGCAGCAGTTGTATTCTGTTCTTTTGCAAGACCCAGACACACACTACACCCCAGGCACAAAGGCTATGAAAACTATATAAATTTAGAAGAGAAATTGATGCTGAAAGTCCTTGCTTAAAAAACTCATCCTTTAAACAAATAGCTTTTGTTGCTTTGTGAAATAATACTGTTGAGTCCTGAATTATTCAAGTCAGCAAACTGAGTTATTTGTAACTTTTCAGATTTGGCTAAAAGGCTCACTAAATGTATTAATGGGAAATTAGCACACTCAGCCAACATTAAAGAACACAAACTGAGTGATTGTGTGGATTGAGTGGACTTTAGTGCTACAGGAGAACATGTGCTACACTATTTAAACATGAGCTGTCTCCTTATATTTGAGGAATTTAAAAGTAACTAATATCAGAGAATCACAGAACATTCTGAGTTGGAAGGGACTCACAAGGATCAAGTCCAACTCTCAATACGATGCATAAATCCCCAAATCAACCAAAATGCACAGAAGAAAAAGCTTTCACAAGGAAAGGTTCATGCTATTCTTTTACTGTCACTGTAATAGGCCAGGCTGGATGGAGCTCTGAGCAACCTGATCCAGTGAAAGGTGTCCCTGCCCATAGCAGGGGGTTGTAACTAGATGGTCTTTAAGGTCTCTTTCAACCCAGGCCATTCTATGATTTTATGATAAGCATCCCTTCTTAATGATTTGCATAAATTAATATCCCACAGTTATATCATCTCTACTTTGTGTATAGAATTCTGATTAATAGCTCCTGTAAACAAGGAAGAAAACAAGGAACAAACCTTTCTGAAGTATCTGTTTGGAAATTTAAACAGTAAGGTTTTATTTGCTCAGCAGTTAAAATAACGTTAGGTTTTTCTTTTCTTTTTTCTTAAACACTAATCAGTTATTTGGCCTATGTGGAAAATAAAGGAAATATTCATGCAAACTTTATTTTGAAAAAAAAAAGAAAGCTACCAGAGAATATTCTAAAGCCTCGATGAGAACCTGGGGGGGACACAGATAATTCTGGCACTCATTTCTGTATTTGTGCTATTCAGCTATGAGCTGTGCCCACAGATCACAGCTCTGGTGACTGTTTCAGTACTCAACTGTAACAGGATTTGCTATGTTACACACAGTGCAACACAGGCTTTTCTGCCAGGAGCTAGTTATTAAACTGTGGGTTGGTGTGCTGGAGTTGTTTTTGTTTGTTTTACAACCATGACATATGGAAAGAAGCAACAACAGTTTTATGTGTAGAGATTACAGAACTTTACCTTTTAAAATACTCCACTTCTCTCTCTGTTTCATCCATTTCCACGCTGTCTAGATCAATGTCTTTGGGTAGAAACACATCATCTACAAAGAAAAAGGATGACACTATGATAGATTCCATGGGGAGGGGGGAAGGAGAGAGGAAGAAGCTTGAAGAAGCTGCATTGAAGATGTTTTTGGAGAACTGACTGAACTTTGTAGACTATTGATTATTCATATTTAAGCTGAATTAATAATTAATAATACATATTTATAATTAAAAAGACACTTCTTAAAACCCCTATACTAGTATCTCTGCCCAGTCTTTAAGGAGTTACACTGGGAATAAGGAAGAGATTAATAAACAGTAAATTTACTGATTTCATGGGTTGCAAAAAGATACCATAAACCTGGAATATGCGTGACAATATTCAAATTATCCAAAGGGCTCAATGAATTAGATACCTGTTGAATGTCTGAAATTCATTGATCTTATTACTAAAAAGGTAGCTTTGGAAATATTTTTAAAATAGTATTTGTATAGAAAAATACTTTAAGAATTCTGGGTTTCTACAGCTGCTGTACTCCCTCTGGGACATGATCACCAGGCTGTGTCTGAAAGAGTTTAAGTCATGCTAGCTACCATTAGGGTTTGTTTTTTTAAAAAAACCCCCCCACATTTAACACATTAATATATGACCTGAATTTAGGTCTCAGCTATAGCAAAAAAGTCACCATAAAAGTCTCTTGGTATATTGTACTAGCTCAGTGTATGGTTCTCTTTTGTACTTTAAAAAGAAATAAATCAGAAAGCATAATTTTTTGTAAAATCAATTTGAACATTTTCCTCTTGAAATTTCTTTTGTGACCACATATATACTCCAATCTCATTTCTGAAGCTGCTTCACAAAACATTCCAAAAAGGCTGAGACAAAGAAACTAACCAAAACCACCAAATACACACCTGGACCCCAGAATCCTTGAGATTATGAGAATGGACAACACTCTTCTAAAGACACTTCTGGTGGTTTAAAAGTTGCATGTATTTGCTGTTTAACTTACTCTGAAGAAGCAGAAGGCCCTATAAACACAGGGTTTCCCTAACACTCCTAGTTTTCTTCAGCCTCTTTATAACAAGAAGTTAAAATACTCTGCCAGAATACATTTTTTTAAGAAACAGAGATCCCACCAAAAGCAATAATGTTCACTGCTTTAACAGTTCATTTTAAAACCCAGTTAAAACCCCCTAGCTTTGTTACCTCCTCTTCATGTTCTCAATTACCCAACTTTTCAATTTTTTTCTCAGTTCATTTTTTGTGTCTTTGCTAATTTTGTACATCAACCTTATGTCTTAAAAGAATTACAACCACATGAAAAAAAATGTATATTACAGTATCTTTCTTGTAGCTCCAAAGTCAGAACTACTTAAAGCAGAAATCCAGTCCCAACTCCAGAGAGAGCAGCACAATTCTCTCAGAAACATGTCCCTGTGTTTTTTCACACCTAAGCATTAACTTTCAGAAACTGTAAGTATACTTGATTTAAGCAGCAGAAAACAACACTGGGGACAGGGAGGAGGACAAGATGCAGGAAGGTACCTGCATTCTCCTACAGTAAATGCCCTCCATCACCACCACCCTCTTCAATATTTTCTCCTTCAAATGTCTCCAGTCTCCTCTTTCTGCTCCCAGTTCTGGAGCTTTATCTTGCTCCAATCACTGGAGTACATTCTTCTTGGTAAATTAAAAAAGCCAAACCCCAAACACACCACAAGAACTAAAGGTATCAGAGAAAATGGTTCCATGCAGTGGTTTAATGCTGTATTGCTGCTCCACTGACATGGAATGGAAACATTAAACATAAGATTTAAAAAGAAAGACTGGTGGGTTGACCCAACCCAACCATGAAACCACAAAAAAAAGCAAAGCTGGGTTCTACACCTAGCACTTCCAACAACCATGAATTAGGTTTACATTTTTGTAACAAAGCTTAACAAACAAATATTCTGAAACTCTGGCAGAGACTGCCGAAGGATTAAGGTCTGCTATGCTGATGTGCTTATCAGTCAGAACGGCAGCAAGAACTGCCATCATTTCATTTTTGCAGGGTTACCACTCGGCTACCAGGTGATCCCAGGGGAATGACCCGGTGCTCTGAGCAGAGCCATGTCCACACCACAGAACTGCCACCTCGACTGGCAGTCCCAGCAGGGACCAAGCATGTGCAGGAATAAGGAATAACCTGGTGCCTGAGAACGGCAGTTTAACTGGTGTGCTGACAAAGCCAACCAGGCAGCACTGCACATGCTTCTCAGCTCTGGTATTAGCTTTTGGATGTGTTCAGGCAAACAAAGAATAAGCTGGAAATAAAATTTTTCAATGTAACTTGCTTGAGTCAACTCAATCTCCCATGGTTTTATTCTTTCTATCAGATAAATAAAAAAATTCTGTTTACTATGACAAGCTAAAACGAGAACACAATATTATCAACTAATTAACAATCCACTGCAACTTTTCACTTGGGCAAAAACAGTAAATTAGTTTTTTTTATTTACTTACCTGTTAATGTAATGAATATAAGAAAGGAATTATTTCCACTGGAAAAATGCATATTTATGCATGAATGACCATTCTTTGACAGTGGAATCCCCTTATTTCTCTTGCTTAAAGAATAAGATCAACTTCATACTATACTATACTATGCCATATGAAAAACAACCTCACTTTTGAAGAAATTCAAAATGGATTTCAGCATACTATTGAATTAAATTATATATTTATTTTAAGCAAGACAGGCTTTCCAGAAGACTGGCTTTCTTAACTGACAAAAACCCCACACAAAACCTGCTATTTAATTTTTGAAAATATCCTACACCTCTTTACTAGAACTCTATCCATCTCTTAATTGTTACAGTTCTGATGACTTGAGTTTTTCTGACACATTTCTCAAATTTACATTGGCAGAAAGGTCTGAAGATAAAGATGTCAGACTTCTGGATTTAAATGGTAACAATACAAACAACCCAAGTTCTTCAACTTTCTTACACACTTACCAATGGAATTGTTGACTTTGTCCCCTTTTTTCTTCTTGTTTTTCTTGTTCTTGCCTTTTGGTTGAGGAGAATCTGCAAGTATTAGCTTATTATTTTGCTGCTGTTCACTTGGTGAAGGGGATTCACTTGTTATGGGTGCTTTCTCTTCCTTTACATGGTTCAACTGTTTTTTGTTGTTATTGTTCATTTTCTTCTCATCCTTTTTAGGTTCTGCGAGTGTTGGGAGCTCTGCTGCTTTTGCTTTGGATTCTATTTGGTTTCTGGTTTTAGTCTGAATCTCAGCTGCTTTGGGGGATTCAACAGGCTTTTTCACTTGCTCAACACATGATTTGTTTATCTGCTTTAGTTTCTGTTTGCTGTTTCCTTCTTTATGTTGATGCATAATATCAAGCAGAAAAGAGAGGGGCTCATGCTGCTTTACACTGCCCTCTTTCTGATAGAGCAGCTTTGAGTCTCTAGTGTTTACACTGGATAGTTCACAGCCCGTCTCTAGAACTGGCCTCTGTTCTGTGTGGTTCACGTGTCTCGACAGTGAACCGGAGGTTTCAATCTTTTCTGATTGTTCAAGTGTACCATTCTGAATGTCTTCGGGTGCGTTTGGGACAGGTTCCTTCACTGCCTGGCAGTTTCGAGTGAGCATGTCCACCTTCTGGCAGTCCTTACTGCTTCGTTCTTTCTTCTTTTTCTTTACAGCCCGCAGCTGCTGAAGTTCTTGAAGCCGCTGTAATTCCTGTTTCAGCCTCTCTTCTTCCTCTTCCTCACGCCGCCTCTGTTCCTCGAGCAACTGGTGATGCTCCCTCTCTCTGGCTTCAGCTTCGAGTCGAGCTTTCTCTTCAAGCTGCAAATTAAAAATAGGTTTATGGAAAGTGACAAATATTTTGGAAATTTAGAGTTTTAGGGATTATTACAACTTTTCTCTATGAACTTTATAAATACTAAGATGTGAACATATGAACATACTTAATCCACAAGTCTGCAGAGCAAGTAAATAACTACACAAAATCTGCCCTTTTAAGCACACTACAATCCTTTCTATATTTCCATTTTCTACATTTCTGTGACTCATCTGACTGTTGTTAATACCAACTGTTGATCTTCTCTTTGCTATTGCTAAGCCTAACTTCCTATCAAACCCTTCTATATCCACAAAAATCTGCTGAAAACAAAACCTTCAGCTGCTTTCTCAACGACTGTGTTTATTAGTAAGGTAACTCATGTTTGCATCAGGTTGTATCTTTTACCTTTTCTCTTCCTATGGCAGCAGAGTTGCTCTGTTTCACTGTTCAGGAACTTTAGGAAGAGCAATCATTAAAAACATGCACCAAAACACTGAGCACATAATAGTTACACTGAAAGTTGTCAAAAATACTAAGGGTAGCAAAGTTTTCTATTGTCATCCCTAAGTTCATTAACCAAAGCAAAGGCACAAGGGATTTTTTCCTGCCAATACTGCCAATGCCTAAAACTTTGCTGTGCAGCACTGAACTTGCATCATTAGCAAAATGAATGAAAGTCATACACCAAGAACAATCATGACCATTTATTTTCTTGCACATTTATAGGTTCCTGTATGGCATTACTTTTTCAGTTATGGAAGTCATGCAAAAAACCCGTGAGAATCTTCCACTTTTTATGCTCGAAGTGCATTGCAAGAGCAAAGTGAATTTTGCATCTGAGTTTTACTAAATTAATTTTATTTATAAATAATCCACTAAGCCTTCAAGATGATGAACAGTGCTACAACACGAACCTAAAGAATTTAACTAGTGAACATTAGGTCTTCCAAACCCATGGAATCATTTAAAGAATGCAGAAGTAGAGTCAGAAGGAAATCCACAAACAAGAAAATATTTACAGCGTGGTCACATAACATGCCTACCAGACTTCAAAAAACATTCAGCAACCAATCTTATTGTGCTTTGGACTGAAACCTAAGGCTGATACCTGAATTGCAGTAAGAAAAGCAGATGTCCTGCTTGTTCCAATTAAAAAAAAAATTTACTCTAGTAACTCAGCAAATACTGTTTTCAAAAAAATAATTTCACTGTTACATACTGGAGGGGTTTAGAAATCTTTTTTGCCAATTCTCATTTGAAAGCAATCTGTAATTTTTTCTTCTTTGCCCCCTCTCTGCAGCTTGCCACTTCACTCCAGCTTGGGATAACCCTTTGTGTCATCATTTGGCACAGCAGTTAACCTCTGTCAAACAGGACAGCAAGGTGCACAGTGCTAGCATTCTAAAAATATCAAACTTCAACTCTTCCTCTCTCATAAAAGCACTGACCTGTGTTCCCTGGCCTCCTACAGAGATACTTTACCATAATCATTATCCCAATACAGAAACACTGGCTTTCTAACTTCCCCCACTTCTAAATGTCATTGCTACAAAATAATAAAATTCTTAATGTTTCTGACACTCAGAAATAACTTTCTTAAGTGTGGGAAATTCCAGTATAAAGCTGACTTGCACCAAAACACATGGAAATGACACTGTGAGGAATATTCCCCGTCTACTACCGTAACTCCTTAGGTAGCATCAGAACAGGTAAGCTGGCTGTGTGGAAACAAACAGGCAGTCTACCATAAACTATGCAGAAAACACTTACAGCACTATTATAAATTCAGTGTACAGTGGCATACTTACAGAGACTGCACAGATTCAAAAACATGGGGTCTAGGATAAATGTACTTTCATGTCTTACCTTCCTTTGCTTATGTCTGGCTCGCTTGGCTGCACGAGAACTGCTTACTGGTTTGGTTTCAGAGCTGTTTATAAACTGTAGCAAGTCTTCCACCTTTCGATGGTCAACAACACTTTCCCTTTCAGAGATCTGATCTGGCTTCTTCGGCTGCTCTTCTTTCCTTTTTGTTAAACGTAAACGAAGTTTTTCTCGCATCTCTGCATAATTCCTACTGGTTGGGGCAGCCGGAGGCTGAAGGACACAAGACAAAAATGTAGTGACCAAATGGAAAAATTTCACTGACCTAATACTTTTGAGATTTAGGAATTTTTGAGACCTTCAAATAATGTGGAAGGTCCAAAGCTGACTATCAAACTCCTCATTGTTTGTAGGTGCACCTAAAAGTGAATTTGACCAGCAACAGACCTGTCAGACATGGTGCTGGCTTGTGAACTACGTTTTCCAACTGAAAGAATGACTGATCTTGAAGAGGATCACGTGAGTGAGAAGACAAAGAAATTTTCAAAAGCAAGAAAAGAGATTTCCGTATTCCTCTGTGATTGGTATACCATATCTGAGAATTTGAAAGGAGCAGACATTTGCTGTTTTTATTTTCTATGAAGTCTGTTTCAGAGTTTGGGCTACACGGGCCCCTGGGCTATAACTGTGAAGGGCTGATTATCTTGCTCTGTGCCAGCATCCCCTACAGCAGAGTCACATCAATAACTTAACACTGCTGCAAGTGGAATCCTTGCATCATGTTTTATATCTGTATTCCCACTCACTGCTCCTGCCTCTCAGCTCCCTCATTCCTCCTCCCCTCCTGACGCCTTACCCTCTCCCCTCCTGTACTGGACCTGGTGCCCATCTATTTGCAGCTACACCAGTTCAACTCATTAAACCAGCAAAACAAAGGTAACTATCAAACACAGATAAACCTTGAACATGGTGGGAACACACAAGGAGAAATGGTATCCCCTCCCTGCCATTTCAGCCACAGGGGTTTTTAATTCACTTCAAGCACCAAGATGAAACTGCATTTGATGCAATCCATGGCCTACAAACTGAGCTTTTATTTCAAATGGGAAAAGTGCCAGTGACTCAAATTCTACTACTGAGCTGATTATTAAAACAGATTATACACTGATTTACATTTAAAGAAAAAACTACATATGGCAGCTTGACAGCTTTTAGCATTTCATTTGTGCAATTGAAAATATATGTTTACAAGACTTCACTAGACATGTTGCTGGTATGAAGTTAACTTATGGATTCTTCAAATAAAGTCTAAAGTATTAAAATAAAGAACGTAAAAGATTCTGTATAACCTGCATGCATTAGAACTTCATAATTTCTTCAAAACATCCTTTAAATACAAATACACGTCAGTGCCTATCAAAATACACCAGTAAAGAAAACAGTTTGTAACTCTGAAAACAGTGAAAATGCAGTTTGGGCTTTCCTTGGATAAAAATATAATTCAAACTTCCATGGCCTACATTCTAGGTAAGAATAGGTGTTTTTCCTTTTTTTTTTTTTTTAAATCAAGTTTAAGTGAATACTTCAAGGATTGGTATTTTTACAGATGGGAGAATGGCTCATAAATTGCCACAAAGATGAAATGGTTCGTAAATTGCCACAAAGATGTAAACTAATATCCTATATAAAGTGTACTTTTACCCAAACTCATCACATTTATTATAATTACAGTACTACAGATGAGTGCATGAATTTTGTAAAGTTATTGAAATGGCTCAATAACCCTGTCTGCAGTTTCAGTCAAACATGGTATCTATTATCCAAGTCAGTTGCTTCCTAAATCTTTTAGTCATTTTTATAGCTCTTGAATGTTTTCAACTGTAAAGGTTTGTTTCAATTCTTCATTTCAAAGGAAAATTACTTTCTAAGTCCTTTTACAACTTCTCTTGAGTGAGTTCCAATGCCACCCCCTTAGTTGCAGTCTGATAAATCACATGCAATCAATGATGAGTAAGTGACAAAAGACCAAACAAAAGCAATTTAAAATACAACAACTTACTCCTCCATGGCCGAAGAACTCACAGTAACAGCAGTCACAGTATTTTCCTTCCTTCTGATTTGTGGATGTTGAGGTACTGGAGCTATGCTCTGAACAACTATCTTCATCTTGGCTCTCCTCTCCATCATACTGTTGATGATCATACGTGTTACTGTTCTCACAGCGATGGCCCTCACAATCAGGATCACTATATTAAATTAAAAAAAAGCTTATAAAAACTCTAATGATAATAGAGAAGGTATTTGAAAAAAAAAAAAACCCAAACCAAAAAACCCACAAAAACCAAAACAACAAAACAAAAAACCACCAACCACATACATTTATATGTACATCTACCAGGAACAATGATTCTCAAATTGGGATATCAGGCACCAGTATTGTACCCAACCCTAAAGCCTTCATCCACTAGTTTGCAAATGGAGACATTCCAAACCAAGCAGAAGGTAAACTGATACTTGGGAAAGAGGTTTATAAAAAAATTAACCTAGTGACTCACTGAACAAGTAGAAGTAAGAATAAGTTTTGGAACTGTTCTTCCTGGCTTTCAACAGGTAAAAGTATTTCAGAAGTAGTGATTCTAGATATTTTAAATTAATGCTTTTGAAACTGTTGCCCATCTCATCGCTTGTGGTCTGAAGAAAGCTTTGCAGTTGCAAATTCCCTGGTTTTAGATTGATTTGCAAGCTCTTGACTTAAATAAAAAACCCAAGGTCAGCTAAAACAAAAATGTTCCCATTACCCTGTTTGAAGAGGAAATACTAGTATGTCTCTTCAATAAGCCTGTACAGGGCAGTTGATTTCCTCCAGAGCTCTGTATAACTGTGCACCCAACATATCTACTGTCCAGTTCTTCTAAAACTGATGTGATTTTTCTTCAAAAGAAAGCAGTATTAAAAAACCCCCTCACTTGTCTAGGACTAGCATTTCCTTGTTTATGTTAGAAAGGTGAAAACAGGCCATAATCTGTCTTGCCTACCAAATTTATATAAATCTTCTTTCTAACCTCACTCCCCTTCCCCAGAATGCAATCACTGCTTCTGGGTTGTTGTCTCCCAGTTCATTCTTTTACAAACTAAAAATATCAAGTTAGCACCTGGAGATGATGAGAACAGTTGGCTGTTGTGTTCAATGGCCCATATTCAGTTATCTCCCTGCACCAGAAAATTTCTTTACAAAATAGCAATAAATTCTCATGTATGAAACAACAGTTACTTATTTTGTGACACCACCAATGAAACCAGTTGATAGCAGAAATAAGGGCATTTTTAGAAGCACTTTAGGTGTGCAGTTACCAAACTCTACCTAAACCTTGCATCTTCCTCTGAAAACCTATAGTAGCCAGAAGGCTACATTCACAGCATCCATGATCACAGCCCTACAGGTCACAGAGCCCTTAGAGCAATGACTCAGCTGCTTTTCTGCCTCCACCCTCCAGACTTATCAAATAGTTGGCACCACTGTCAGTCTTCCACAATACAGAACACTACCAGAAGACAGCTCCACCAAACTCCTCCCAAGCTCCCAGACCTCTGACAACCTTTAGAAATCACATCCTTCCACACTATAACCACTGTATAAATGGTGGGACTGATACCTAAGAAGTCTTGAGTGTAGTCAGGAAAATGTGCTACCATGCGGCAGGTTTCAAGACCACATATGACCTTTTCATATTTTGAGCTAAATTACAGACTCCATAAGTTTTCACAGCTTTCCATTCCCGCTTGCCACGTAGTGCCAAAATGACAGAAAACTGGTACATTATACAACAGGTTTGTGTCTCAGCAGCAGCAATCACTACTGGCAATGACAGAGTAAAAAAAAAGTAGAGTTGGACTCGTGTATCCCCAGGTAATGTTTCTAAAAGTGAGCAAACATTTGTTTTTAGGACTCTAAATTCAGTAACTAGACTCTGCAATGGAAATAGTATTTGTGAAGTCTCACACCAAGTTCCATACTAAGTATCTGTGCTCAGTTTCATTTGCTGAACACACAGACAGCTCTTCTTTCACACTACAACCAGAGGCAAAGGAGAAGAGGTATCTGTATTTTCATTTCCCTTCTATTGTAAAAAACAAGAATAACCACACCAAACTTACCTGCAGACACTTGGTGGGGCACTTGCAGAGCTGTCTGTGGTTGAAGTAGGAGGTGCAACTGTAGTAGGACAAAGACCTGAATGAGGATCCACAAATCCAGGGGCTGTTGCAGCAGTTTTGGGGAAAGGAGGAGCAGCAAGGTTTGGAAGATGTGGTGTAGAGGCTGGAGACAGTGCAGCAGGAGACAGTGAAGGAAGGGATGCTAAACTGGTAGGACTATTTCGTGGTGCAACTGGTGCAGAATGTCTATGGTCCTCTTTATTAATATTGTGGAACACTTCACCTGAATTGGGGAGGAAAAGAAAACACAATTAAAAATAATTAACAGGTCTCCATTAACTACCCAAACAATCATATGAAGTGTTGGATGTTCTCAGTTTCTCTAAAAATCAGAAGTATTTCAACACATTTCTATTACCAGTTTCAAACCCTGACATCAAGGTCTTTCACAAAGTTCTTTAATCCAGGATTACAGAGACTAACTCAGGAGTAATAACAACAGCCATTGACGAAAATCATCAAGATACAATATAACCAAAAGAAACACATACATAAATCTTCATGATTAGCTAAAGGTACTCGAGCCAGTTACTAAAGCTGTATGTGAATTACACATGCTTACCTATTGATGAAGGTCTCTTGGATGATACTTTGAATTGGTTGCTGCTTGACTGCACCGTAGTTGCTGTACAGGAGACAGAAGAAGTGGCAGAAGAAGTTGCCATGACAACTTTATTAGCTTCCATAAAGGCATCCTGGAAATTGTACAGACATTTCTTCTTTGCAGCATTTTTTTTCTCTTTGCTGTCAGTAACTGCTGTTGTTTCATTGCTAGATGTAGTAGGAAGTGCTTCGGGTCTTATTTCTGAGAGTGCTGGTGCTAATATATCACTCCCTTCAATTGAAACACACATAGTAATTCAGAATCACAGAATTACAGAATTGTCTTTATGGGATTTAGAATTAAGCATTCATTAATTTAGAAGCAGACAAGCAAAGATATATTTTGTTAGTGTTGGCTTAGTATGATTAGTGAAGGGAATTCTCCTTTCCCCGTTCCTCCTCCCCAGATAATGGAGATGTAACAAAAAGTGCTGTGAAGTCACAGAGCAGAAATCACAAACCTTAAAGTTACAATTGTAAGAAGACTACTAAATATGTGTTAACAAGCAGCAAAGATGCTACAGATATCTTCATCCATTTAGAATTAAAAAATTAAAATTGGACACCATTTTACATGCTAAGTATATAATCTTAATATCTCAAGTCCAGGTTAGCCATGCAACAATTATAACCACAAACAACATATCCTTTTATCAGTACAACATGATAAATCTTATCTTTATTTATTTGACATTCCAGTTAACTACAGTAACACCTTTGTGATAGACCTTCCACCCAAATGTGCCACCACCCATCTGCTGGAACAGCTACCCATGACTACATTTGTAAATGGATGAGCTATCCTATGGAGGAAGTTTTCTGGATGTTTTTAATGTCTTTCCTTTTAAATATCACTGTAGTAACCTGACACAAGTTAGCAGCAGATCAGCCTGAAAAAAAAAGCCAAAACACAAACCCAAACTTCCCTTTTCATATGAGTCAAATGAAATAAAAAAGGCATTATAATATTTGCTGTGATGCGACTGGAAAGTTTTCTTTCTCTCTGTAATTTCTCTTTTATTCTCTTTCACTTTAACCATTAGTGTTTGCAAAGGCTTCCTCGCTTAAATTAATCTTTTTCTTGATTTATGTCTCTGTCTTTCTGAATGACAATGCAGTTATCTCTGTGCATTATAAGAAGGAGGATGTAGTACCATGTTACCAGTGCTCTTACTAGCCTGTAGAAATAAGGCAGGCCTTTGTGGCAGAATTCTAGAAGTTATTTAACTTTCTCCTTACTTCCCATTTCTCTACAGTCTTAAACTTCTGAAGACAACCATAACTCTACAATGACCATAGATGAAAAACAGCATGCTATTCTTCTGCCTTTACCATCTTCTCCCCAGTACATAAGAATTTATTTTTCAATTTTCAGCCCCACTGTAGTAGAAGTGGCAGCAAATCTGCCAGAATCTCATCTTATAAAACCACGATGCTCCTGAAAAAAACCCCTATAAAACACAAGGCTTTTAACTACTCAGTGTGAAGTAGTAACAAACCCTCACCAGGAATTGTGTCAGGCAAAAATGTAGCAGGATTCCAGTTCTTGTCATTCATCATCTCTGAACCCCAAAGACTTATAAATTTAGAGCTATTCCAATCTGGAGTGCTCCCAAAACAGCTTGGATAAATATGATCTTGGAGAGATGCATTGAATACTTGATGCTTGTTTGTATGATTCTGAACTGGAGCTGGTGGTAATGCCTACAAAAATAAAGAGTATTTTCCTCATTAATATTCTGTTTGCTTACACAGTCACTCCAACAGCAATATTCAAATCACAGTGTTTTAACTGTGAAAAGCATTATAAAAAGCATAATAAACAATATTTCCAAGAATGATAAAAAAACCTGATTTGTTGATTATTAATGCAAATAATATATTTCAGATTGTATGTAATGTATGTTTTATACTCAAAAACACTGCTTTTAGATACAGCTAAATGATGAATATAAACATCCAAATCTCAAAAAATATTTGTGTTAATATGTAATTAAAAACACTATTTGTATGAATGTAGAACTTGTCAGTAATTACTACCTTCCAAAGCCCAAGCTGCCTAAACCAATCCTCTCTGACATGCCAATCACTACCACATTACACAATTGTGCAAAAGGGATTACAAACACTTCAGCATTGAAAATAAGGGCAAGAGAAAAAGAAATAAAACACATAAAACATAAAAAAGTTGATTATTTTCTTCCGCTTTTTTTGTCTCCAAGTATTAACAGGTTCCTGACTTTAAATTAACAGGCAAAGAATAAACCTTTTCATTTTAAGAAGCAACTGGAAAAAAAAAAAGGGGGAGGGCATACACTTTCTTCTCCTATAGAGGCAAGTTGTTCTGGCTCACCCCATTTCTTCTGGCTGAAATTGTTTATTTACATTCTAAAATGTAATTTCTCCTACAGACCTTATGCAATTCAAACATTATATTCAACTACTGCCTGCTTTAAAAAAAGGCAAGGAAAAGCAAGTTTATTCTATTTTTGCACTAGATTTGATGCAATGAAAAGCTATGCAGAAGTAGATAAAGATATTAAAAATACCAGTTGAGTCCAATGACATTTCAGACATGAAAGCCTAAACACTCATGGCCAAACAAATTACTTATCTCATTTCTTTATACAGAAGAATTTTCATTATCTGACTAATGGGGAAGGTGGGAGGGGCTGGAATAACATGCATTAAAGAAAATTCATATACATGAGTGCAAAAAACCACTTAATGGGGTTTCAGAAGAACAGTAGCAGTTGTTGCTGGCACACTGCAACAAAGCAAGGGACACTGATAAGACAGGAAAAAAGAAAATAAGTGGATGTTAAGGAGGAAAGTAAGAGTCAGTAACAGTCATCTTGGTGAGCTAATTTACTCTCCTTACAACCACAGGATCACTGGATCAGACCAAAGGGAGACAATAAGAATATGTATCTAATGACAAAGGCTTTGCCATTTTCAGCAGCATCCACAGTTCAACTCATTTAAATAGTGTGTTACTATTAACATCCCGTTAATAGTAACTCTGGTTTTTGACTCCTACTTCTCAAAAGCTGCCACCTGGTCCCAGTTCTTGCTCCATATCTTTCTCTTGTTAATTACCAAGTTTAAGGTCAAAAGAATTTTGCAGAACCTGCAAAAATGCAAGTTCTCTCAAAGCACAACAAAACTTACAAATAAGGCTCCTATGCCTCTGCTTTCTCAAAAAAAAAAAAAAAGAAAATATCACTAACATTTTGAACTACAAATCTCAGAATATTATTGCCAAAATGGAATACTAAATTTTGACCTCTGATATAAATGAAATTAATATTTAATTAGTCCTATTACACTGACTAAAGTCCCATCACTCTTTCCACCATTCAAGACTCATTTGACTCAACACACTTTCTAATCACAGTAAAGACATTATCAGTCTTCCTGACAAAAACTATCCTTAGCCCTTCTGTACCAAATCTTCACCCAGTTCTGAACCTGTCTAATTCCCCACCCCTCACTATTCCTCACAAAAGGAATACTATAAACAAACCACAATGTAAAGCAACTTTTCACTGTTGACTGGTAGTCAGTCATGCTGGTTTGTTCAGATGTACAGCATTTTTCCTGGGATGAGGATGCATCCCTGTCCTTCATCAGGCTTACCTTGTTGTGTGTGAAGGGAGAAGCAGTATACAAGGTGGGATGAATAAGTGGACGAGGCAGATGAGGAATTGTATGCAATGGTATATGCCCATGGATGTGAGGATAAAGATGAAGTGCAGGATGTGCAGGTTTTTCAGGATTCATAAACTGGTGGCCAGCAGGCAGCCTTCCAGTTGCAAGTGCAGGGGCTGTTAGTCCTGAGGCTTCTTGTTTGCAAACGTGACATTCACAAGCATTTGGACCTTGATCAGCCTGTAAAAAAAAAAACAACAAAACCATAACCAAAAAAAGAACCAATTAAAAAATTCAATCTACTCAACAGACAGTAAAAACTTAGTAATCATTATTTCATTATGCATACATCAATTTATATTTTCAGAGCATCCACAAAATTATTTTGTCTAATACCAATGGAAAAGCCTTGTAGTAAAGTGAAAGCATTAATGAAGGATCTTTATCTTACTTAAGAATACCCTAAAACTGACAGCACTTCATACTATACAGACATTTAATGTCCATGATCAGTGACAACAAGCAAAACACTCATACAAAATACTGATACAAGCCTTGACAGTGCTTGATCATTACTAGGAAATTAATTACTCCAGTATACAAAGAAAAAGTTGAATTGGATAAATATTGTCCACAATTTTCCAAGCATACGGAAAAAAGTACATGTAGGAAGTAGTGATAAAGGCTGATTTGCTGATAAAGTTGGAAGTAGTCCTAAGCTGCATTAGGCAGAGCACGGCCAGAATCTGCCAAGGGAAGCAATCTTTCCACTCTGGTTAGCACTGGTGAGACTGGTGCCAGGCTCAGTTCTAGGCTCCCTAGTATGAGAGAGACATGGACACACTGCAGTGAGGCCACTGAAGGACCACAAAGATGATTTAGGCCTCGAAGCATCTGTTAAACAAGGAGAGAATGAGATCACTAGGATTGTTCAGCCTCAACAAAGAAGACCCGGGGATCTTATCCATGTGTGTTCGCTGACTGGCTGGGGAAGAGACAAGTACAAAGAATGGAGCCTGACTCCTCTCAGTGGTGTCCCATGAAAGGGACAGGAGGAAATGGGCAGAGAGCGAAATACAGGAAATTCCACCCTAACCACTGATGTGTGAGAGTGGTTGAACACTGGAACATATTTACCCACAGCAGTTCTGGAGCCTCCATCCTTGACGATACTCAAAACACAACTGGACAGAGTGTTGATCAACCTTCTCTAGATGATCTTGCTTTGAGCAGGAAGGCTGGTCTAGATTATCTCCGGAAGTCCCTTCCAAACTCAACAGTTCTGTGATTGTGTGAAGCTGACATTTCTCATGAAAAAATTCATAATCCCACCAACCACACCTTCTTAGAAACTTTTACTCATCTCAAGGTATTATCAGCCTCTGTTGTCTCAAAAGGACTCAAGACTTTAGAAAAAAAGCAGCCCAGGAAAGAGCAGTTCCATTTACCTCTCTCAGCTCAGTATTTTTTGCTGCCACTGTCACCTGATATTTCACTGAAAGATAATTTTATCAGAAGCAACAGCAGGACCACTTCCCAACTGCTCTTTTTCCCAGCAATATGGAAGTACACATTTTTCCAAAAATGTAACATTAGCTAATTACATTTCTAAAAAAGAATTGACAGGTGATATTCTTCTTAAATATGCCTTCCTCTTAGAAGCAGGGAATTCTTCATTACCACCTAAAAGCATTAAAGCCTTTAAGATGAGATATATTTTAAGAACAAAAGATTTTATAAACCAAACACAATGATTAAATTAATTTGGTGTATAAAGAAGAAAAAAACCCAACTCTCTCAAAAAGGAATAGTATTACTAAGAAACCAACACTAATCTACTAAAAATTAAAAATGGAAAAAAGAAGTCAAACAGAATGATGAGACTCAAAACCTAATTCTGACAAACCTTTGCGTACTGAAAAGGAATCCAAAGAGAGACAGAGATACTGAATAAATGAGCAATCCCGAGAGACAATGCCAAAAAATCTCAAATGCACATGACATGTACCAGTGAAATTAATCACTTAAATACAACACTATACTCACTCAGCTCTGATTAGAAGATCAGACTAAAAAAAGAAAATCACTACGAGTTCCCCAGAATAATTCTGAGAAAATCCCTTTTCCATAAAAAAAATCAAAAAAGTGAAAGGCTAAATCCATCTTTTTATTTTGCATTTTAGTTTGCTTCCCTAAGGCAAGTAGACTTACATAATCTCATTTGATTTTCCACAACAAATGCAGAATCTCTTCACTGGTTTCAAACTAGTTTGACAGAGGTCTCACCCCATGTAAGTACACCACTGGTCAACCATACACAGAAAAAAACCTCTACATACTTGCTGAAAGAAAATCAGTTTACTCTTAACACATGAGAAAATACTTTCAGTGGAAGGTCTTACAAACATCCTAACCAGAGGAGAACACCTACTGGGAGATGACTGTTGTCTAAGCCCTCAAAGGTGCACCAATGTGGATTCTTTTGTACAGTAAGAAATAAAAGTAACATTCTCCCTTCAAAGCAGTGAGTCTGTGTCATAGCTGTGTGGCAACTCAGATTAAAAGCCACCCAACTACAAAAGCAAATCCATCAGATACTTTGCCTTGGCGCTCAGCTGTTAAACTGAACACCACTCCTGGCTGAGCAGATATTCTGGGCATGGTTCTCTGGGTGGTCTGGTGACCTTACAGTCAAGAGCTTAATAATCTTAAACCATTAAAAACAAACAAAATCACACACACCAAGCCCCATGACATAAGTCATGCAATAGATTTAAATACCCAGGGTTTTTCAATGGGGAAGGTTAATCCTCAAATATAATATTAAAAAATACTTAATGTTAACTAAGTACTTGTAACATCCCCCAATTAATTTCAAATAACATAACATTAATATTTAGCAAAGACAAAGGTCAAACTTCCAAACAGAAATGCTCCTTAATGTCTCTCATTCATACAGGCAAGAATAAGTTTTTTACCCTTTTAACTGAAGCCACCTTCAATATGACTTAACATTTTTCAGGTTTTGACTACAGGAAGATATTTGCCATGACAATATAACCTTTAGTCGAAAAATATTTTACATGTCATACTTAACCATTGATAACTTAATATTTTAAAAGTTAAGGAAATAATTGATGATATACATGTCTTCTCATTCAAGCAGCCACATTTCAGAAATTAAATTAGTACAAGGGTTGCTTTTAGATGACTATACCTGTTGACTGGGGTAAGAAGGTGGTGGACTATCCATTTTTGTTTCATCTTTCCTTAAAGCCCTTTTTCCTAGAGATATTTCCTCCTTTTGAGTCCCTGGTGGTTCACCACTGCTCTCCCCATCTGCTTCTTCATCATCTGCTTCTGAAGAACTGCTGCTCGTACTGCTCACCTGAGGAGACTGGAAAACATCAAGTCATTAACACGGGAGTGAAGGACAGGCCTTTCCCCAGTGAGCACATCCAACTGCCAGAAAAAGACAGGACACTGGAAATGCTGTACCTCATCTTTCAATGCCATATTTTCACCTCCACCATTCAGCTCACTGTGAATTCCGTTCATGTTGGCTACAACCTCTGCATCATCGTAGTTATTCAGGGGGTAGATATCAGCAAACTTTGCTGATAATGGTGCAACATCTTCATCATCACTACCACTGAGGGGAAAAGAGGCTTCAATAAATCACAGTGCTCAGTAACCTCAGTTACAGTGAAAGCAGCTAAAACACCAAAATGAAATGAAGTTGAAAGTATCCCTCGTATAAATGTTCAGATTAGGAATCAAAGGATGGTCTCTCAAGTTGTTCAACTGAACCTACACTGTCAAGCAAGTAAAATCAAGCAAACTGCCATATAAATCCTACTGAATGTAGCAGTCGCGTGTCTGAACAACAAGTTCGATCAAAAATGTGATTCTCTGCTGGTTTTTAGTAAAACATTTTTCCACCACTGCTTTCTGAGCAAGAATCTATGGAATTAATAATCACAGGATACGGATGACCTTTAATTTGATGGAAAGAGCCTCATGCCAATGATTTCATTTACAGAAATTGTGATGTGGAAAAAAATACAATATAAAATTCAAGTTTTTCCACATATTAAATGTCAAACCAGTAAGTAGGGAACACTGAACACACCACAGTAACTCTTAAATTTCTCAACAGCAACTAGTTGGTAGACAACCCCACATCTGCTTTTCAGAATCTGCTCTAAAATACTTAATGGAATTTTTTGCCATACATCACGGCTAGGCTTCCCATACAGATAGCTAGTAAAAGAACCTGCATGTTTAATTACTCACTCCAGGGATATGTTGCAAAGATTGGCTAGTTCGTGTTGCTACAACAACCTAGAGTTCTTAGAAGAGTTCTTAAACTGCACACTTTATCTTGTTGCATTCCACAAAATACTGTGCCAAAATCTAATTACATGACGGCACCATCAGGCATATTTCAAATGTGCAATGAAGAAATAAAACACAGCAGATAGTATGAGACACAAGATGGCACCTCCCCAGGGAGCAGTGGTACTTCCCTAAAAATAGGCTTCTGACAGTAAATAATACTTGGATTCAACTGAACTAGCTTCTAAAGAGACAAACTGAACAGTTTTTGACATTTCAGCACCAAAACTAGTGAGAGTTTATGGAAATGGCAAAGCACACACTTAAGAATACACAGCTAAACATACCACCACAAAATCTGTTTTCAAGTGTTCCCTGAATGGGATCAGAAACTTAAGTCCTGTTACGGAAGATTAAATCATTGATGCTGGTAGATAAACGTTTAGAGGAAATGGAACTTAGTGAGTGACAGTCATCAGAAACACCTCACACATTGGCACTCTCCTCGTTCATCACACCATATTAACATGGAACACTAATGCAAATTTCCTTGACTGTACCTACAGCAAGTATTTCATCAGTGTTCCCACCAGTACCAAAGCTGGGTGGTTTTTTTAAAGTATTCTTTTAGAATATCACATGACAGAGGAGACTCCTGGTTAGCTGTACACATACCCAATACAAAAGCCAACCCACCAAGCAACTCTAATTCTTCAGAATTATGAAGGGGTGGGAGTTTACATTAGACTAATCCTCAAACTTGATGGTTGTGATCAGAGTATAAGAAAGGGGGTGGCAGATACTTCTGATAGAGACAATCATTTTTAATGACTCGGGTTAACACAACTTCAACAATCCTAAAAGCCTTCTAAAAAAAAAAAAAAGGCTTTCTTGGAAGTAAACTGACTTATATGAAATGACAATCCTCCAAAGCAAAGAACACCAGTTCCCTTGCTCAGTCCAGGAAAATGTGACATTTTAAAATGATCCTCTAAATTAGATATGTATCTGATGTCCTTGTAATTGCTAACCAGGAAAGCACACACTACACACAATTCTAGCAATATTGGTAAGTCAGTATCTTCAGAAATTTTTAAGAACTTCACAGGATTTTTTTATATATGTATGTTAGCGCACATACAGCACCCGAGTTGTGGTTGGCTGAATACAGTACTGTTATTAAATCATTTTCGGAGGCAAAACTAACATTACATAACAACAGCCTGCCAATGCCACTTGCCTGCTCAAGTCCAATTCACTACAAAAACTGAGAACAGAGAAAAGAACTTACAAAGTTGGTGCAGAACCATTATCTGCGAGGATCAGTCTGGGATGTTGCTGAATTGTGATAGGTGAGCTGGAACCTGATCCTGAACTTGCTGAAGACATACTGGGTGGGCGGATCTCAGACAGATAATCCGGAGCAGAATCAATTTGTAGTGGTAACTGGTTAATGTGGATATCATCCGTTATAGGGGAATCCATGATGCCACACGTTAAAATGTGTGAAAGGCTGCAGTCATCACAAGTACACCTGTTCAAGAATTAAGATTACATGTTTCTGTGACCTTGTTTAAGTAGCAATGATTTAAAGTAACCACATTCTTTGTTCCAGTAATGCATTTCTTTTTTCCTTGAACGAGAAAGTTATGCTTTATTATGATTCCAAACTAAAAACATCAGCTCACCTTCTTCTATAATTACAGTTGGGACAGTCAGGCATGCTCAAACGTGATGACAGCATGTGTCTCATTGTGTCTGTGAAGTTGTTCTCCCCAGCTAGTGCTTTCTTGTTATTAAGCTGAAGTAAATGGTAAAGGCAGTGTTTTAGTAGTGCAAGTCTTTCCATTAAAAATTCAATGGCACATAATGACAAGTTACATAATCAACAGGGGTTCTTTGGGCAAAATAATTTAAAAGCAGAACAATTCAGAATAATTTCATGAAGGTGGCGTTTTGATCATGGGTGAAAAAGGAAAAAGTTCAAAGTTACAAACAACAAACATTTGGCACTGAGACTCTTTAAATAAAGTATGTTTCTACTATGAAATAGCAAAGTGGACAAGTCCATCTCCTTGACTCATTCGTACGTACATCTTGCACGGTATTTCTGCTGACGCACTCTGAACTTGAGCAGTTCTTGTCTTGTTTCATGGTATGCACAAAAGGACACTGCTGACAAACGGAGAAAGCAAACTCACCCTTAACTGGCAAAGAAGAATTAGCACTAATTTTGTAGCCACAATGGGATTGAGTCAAGAAACAAAGTAGCTGCCCAAGACAGGACCTGACTGCATTAGTGAAAAAATAAAATCCAAATAACCTCCACCTGGTAGAGGTCTAATCCTGAAAGCACCTAATTTCATTAGATACCTACAAACCTTAGGTTAAACAAGGATGTGCCTAAGCTCCCACTTCTATGGATGCCCAGATCTGATCCCTACCTAAGCAGCCATGGTCTTAGAGCTCACTTAAGGCCAATTAGGATCAAGGAAAAAGAGGATTCTTTCCTCAAGTCCTCTGAGAAGACCTGTATACCAGATGTTCTAAAAGCATTGTTAACATAGGCTTCCTTTCAGGAAAAAGTACTTACTGATGACTGCTTTGAGACATTGCCAATTTAAGCTTAAGTTTATTAAAATGTACTGCCATACTCTCTGGCTCAGGACTAGTGTTTCTTGCTGCATACTGGTACAGGAATGGGGAGGTTCTCCATCCAGAGTTGACTCTACCCAAAGCCCACTGTACTCTTATGGAAAGCATGATGCACACTTGAGCACTTCCAGGCTGGAGAAGAGAGTACTGAGTCCTAAACAGCAGTTTTATAATAAGTGAGGAACTTCTACTGGCCCCTGTCTGGTTAGAGCTTAAAAAAAAGAAATACAGTTCTGCTCAGCCTTTTCCCCCACAAAACAGATGCAGGAGCCATCTCCAAAGTCCCGAGGGATGGAATCATCTGCCCTGCTACTGTAGCTCACAATCCTGCACACACAGGAATTTGTCAAACTCCTGAACACAATATTCCCTATCAAGCAAATTAAGACAGCTCCACACTCAATGTATTGGCTGTTTTGGATTCCACTCTAAGGCAGCAAAAATTCCCCTTCTTTTGTACAAAGGTTTTAAAGACCTGGTATTTAATCCTAAAACTATGGGTTTATCTTTTTATCTTGTAGTAAGTGAGATTACATACTTTTACTTACTCTTCTTGGATCTTACTTTTCTGTATTTTAGCTGATCAAATTTCATGCCTGGCATAGTTGCAGAATTAGATTGCACAGAACTGGTACAATATACTACACTCATTGTTTGCATCTTACAAATATATGTGTAGCATTATTATAACTTAGAATGGTATAACAAAAAAAAAAATCCTACCTGCTCTTCAATAAAACGCCTCTGCTTAAAAAATTCCCAGTCTTCCTTTAGCATGCGTTGTTTTGTTTTCATTGCCATCTAAAACAGAATTTAAGGAAAACTCATTGACTTAACAATAGAAAACCTAAATTATTGTCAATTGATTTAAGTTTCATTAAACCTAGCTTATCTATACTATTTTGCAAGTACTTACTTAGTCAATATGAAGCGTACTTTATTTGCTAATAATTTGATTAGATTTACTTAAACGTAAGAGTTCATATTCATTAACACTACTTTTCAGACTTTCCCACTGTTACTCCTTATGTTAATATTTCTCTTCATTAAATACGTGCAGAACATTTTCAATAAAACGTGACTGGCATTAAATACTCAGCATCTCAGATCCATTAAAATCCACTAAAATCTAGAGATAAAGGACTTATGGCAAGGCCTCAACACAGGCTCAAGTGCAAAGCCTGATGTACCACATGTGGAACTTATCACCCCAAGAGTCAAAAGAATCAAAAGTACTGACCTAGACTAACACTATTTGGCCCATTTATTCCTCAAAGTTTTTCATGTTCCTTGATTTTGCTAAGGCTGGAAAAATACTTTATAATTACTTGTCTCTTGAATCATATCACCATAAATGCACATAGAGCCCTTAACTTTTTGTACACAAATGATATTTTTCCGGTTTAGCAAAAAAGTTGTCTCTGACAGGACGCAAAAACTTTCGTGAATTTTAACACAGTAAAATGCAGGAACAAAGCTCCTCCTGTTGTACCTTACAACATTTTAACAGCACTACTTCATCAGTGAGGAAACAACTACCTAAGGTTATCTTTTACAGTTCTTCTTTTTTTCATTTACCTAATTAAAAAAAATAAATCTACTACCTTATAGAATATACCAAATTGCTTCATAAAAATAGGTTAGTGAGCCATTAGTTATACCACTAGAAATCTTTTTTTTCTTCAAAAGCATGACTCCAGGAATTCATACTTGATCAAAAGTTTAAAGTCTAACAACTAAGCTAAGTATATTATTGTTATTATCATTATTTAACTTAGGAAAATGAAATTTTAAGCTGGGGATCTGGAACAGCATTAAGTGGTAAAATTTTGCCTAATTAATTTCTGAAAGGATCAGCATCATATTCTAACTACTACTACAGATTCTGATTTCCTTTGCTCCAGCGAGGTTATGTTAACATCAAAAAAAATGAGTTTATCGTGTCCATGTGTGTTTAAAAAAAAGAGGTACTGCAGAGCCTGTGGCCAGCAACACCAGAAATTTCATCCTGGGTGCAATACCAGCTTCCCAGAATCCCTGAGCTATATTTAAACCGAGTAACACTCCCTGGTTTAGTTGCCCTGCCACCTAGCTGAATCCTCACCATCAGACAGCTACCTACATTCAATATACAAGAGAAGACTTTTAATGCCAGAGAAAGACTTTTTTAAAACAGCCAGTGCATTAACTGGGAGCTGCCTACTCAAGCCTGCCAAGAAACTGTCAAAGCAAACAGCGTGGTACAAGTGTTGGTACTCTGCTATTAACGGGAACAGGGGCTGACACGCAAGATTTCCTACTTCTGACTTAGCAGCCTTTCCAATATTCCATGGATGCAAGTATCTTAAGTTATTGATTCCATAAATAATAGAAAATCACTTCTCTCCCCTCTTTCTTTTCCCCAACGAATATTTATTTCAGCAGAGCAGGGCAGCTGCAATACAAAGCACACGCATCGTGCCCGAGAACTCTTCTAGGGAGTGCGAGATAAATTCAAATGCCAGATACTCCAAAGATCTTCCACAGATGTAACAAGTGATGAACACAGGCACTGATATGAAAGCAGTGTATTAAGTTGTACAGCAGTGTATTAAGTTACATGTCTGTGTGTGACACAGCTGTCATACACTGTCTTAAACTAATATTTTAATCACTTGAAAAAACTATTAACTTTGTTTCCCATGAACAATTAACATAACACACAGTAGGAGAGTCCACTACTTATCTCTGCTGATGCCTTGTCTACAGTTTTGGGTGTAGTTCCACAATAGATAAATGAGAACCATTCTTACACTTTCCTTCCCCTCTAACCTTTCAAATAGTAGCAATAAAACCTCACAAGTTTGTTAAGTCAAGAGGCAAGCAAACAGTGAATGCACGTTCATTATTAAGATCCACAGTTTCTATAGCAGCAGGGCTTTCTGATTTCTACCCTGTTGACAAAAACATCACTGCAAACTCAGGTTTGATGGTCATATTGCATGATGTATTTTTGATCAAGAGAGTAAAACCACAAGTTATCATCAACATGGGGTTTAAGGTATGATTGTGAAAATGCTTTTTTCTACGTATAAATACCAATATAAATACCAATATCTTCTTTAAAATTTGATGGTTTAAATTTTTGAAATGTTTCCTCTACCTACCTGCACTTGCAGGTATTTTTGGTCATTAGGAAATAAGCCATCACATTAAGTTTTCCCTATTGGGAGAATGGTGTCTGTTTGCACCAGGATACAGGTTTCACTGAGCAAATTAAAAAATTATATAAGACAGCACTTGTGGCAGTTGCATGGTCACTTGATATGAAGAAATACAGAAAAAATCAGTTAAGAACTTTATTTTGGCATGATGCAGAACCACCAGTCAGAAGCCTGATATGAAAGTGACTCTACAGAAGGGCCACTTTTTTAAAAAAATAAGTGAATAATGCAAAATGAACTGGGTTTCTTTTCTTACTAGAGAGGCATCAGACAGCCATGACACCCTGAGACTATGGGGAAAATCACTTTTAGTAGCAAAAAATGTGAGATGATCAAATTTTACTGAGCTGCAATCAAATATTTAGGTGCACAAAATCTGCCAGGCCAAGACAAAACTTTGTAACTGATAGCTCACAGATGCAGTCCCCAAATATAGAACAATCTCTAAAAATAAAATTAGTTATGTCTTGTCTCCATCTTGAAGGTACTGGTATTAATGGTATAAGTTCACTTAAATCTTCAGCACAGGGAACAGCTTCTGAAGGACATTTACAATGTACAGTAAGACTAAAATATGTTTGTTATCTATAAGAAGTAACATAACATTACTGAATCTCAAACTGGATGTCCATATTCCTAGTGCTCATAAAACTTCAAAACAGAAGAAAAGTTCTATAAAATTCTGTATCTTCAGATATTTCCAAGACATTATTTCTTTCAGACCACTTAAGATTGAACTAAATTCAAAGCCTTATCCTGAGGTGTTTTAGGAAAATCAGGTTCTTTAAGCATGAAACAAAAAGCATGAGAAATTTTCTTTGAAGAATATGAACAACCACTTGCAAAATAAACAGCTATTTTTCTGGAAAAATGTAGGAGTCAGCACAACATGATTATTTTCTCTAATGTAGCACAAATTCAGAAGAACCAGCTATCAGATCATATACTTTATAAAAAGACAACTTCAGAGGTCTCAAATATTTGTGTATGGAGACAAATTGGAGTTCCTTTTCTGAGAACAGTACAACGATCATCATCACACTATGCAACATGCAACAGTTTTTAAAAGCAATATCTTCCTCTGGCTTCATTTAATGCAGTTATTATTTTGGAAGCTTAGGGGGTTCCGTGGGATAAGTTGTTTTTTTTCTCCCTATGGCTAATTTACTGGGTAAAGTAATTAAAAAACGTTCAAAGACCATCTCTAAACAACGACAATACAATCTGCTTCAACAATTTAAGGAAGTTATTGTACAATCAGCATTAAGTATTGGTATGTTAGTGTTCTTTTCTATTGGGAATGAATGACATAAATGAAAAAAGTTACATTTTGTTGCTTCAAAGCTCTGGATAAAAATATCAAAGAAATTATTCCTCGCTGAAGGCACAGCCCCGAACAGGCTACTCCCTACATAATCAGTCTTGAGACTGCATGACTCTTACCTGCTCATCAACATAATCATCTATTCTTTTCTGGCATTCAAGCCATGCTTCAGCAACTTGGCCCATTTCCTGTTCCAGCTGATGATACCTTTGTAGCAAGGTACTATACATATCTTCACTACAGGAATCGTGTGTTGTTCCAAGCCTAAAAGTCCAAACAGCACTTGTTACAGAAGAGACATTTCACTGAAGAATCACGCTTTTAAGTTCTGCCAGCCAAAAAAAGTGGTGTTACAGTGCAGTTATTGACACACCCAGGCCCACAGAGCTGCTAGTATCCTAAAGTTGAGGACTATTTTTAGTAGTTTTTCAAAAAATATCCCAGAACTGCTTATTCCCATCTTCTGTAACCAACAATAGCAAGAATGTGGGAAGTGCCACATTGCTAGAGCCTCTTTTCCATGAGCAACCAGATGACAAATACTGAGCTGTATTCATGCAAATTTTGTTGCTTGATATATTTATCCTTCAAAATTCTATGGGCTAAATATACATGTTGACTATTTACTGAAGAGCTACATAATAAAAATAAAGCCAGAAGCTTGTTAAGCAGAACTCTCATGACCAATGCTAAAAAGATTACTAGACGAGTTGGAGTTCCAGGTGGGAAATGTGCTGCAGAAGGAGGGAAGTGAGATATAAGCAGTTATTCACTAGCACTTGAGCAGCACTGAATTAAAAACATGATTATGCCATTCACTGATGACTGTCTCTGTGAGGAGTCTCAGAAACAGGAGAAAGACTTACATCCTTTTCTACATCTTTGCACGGCATCAACAAAATGCTTCCTGAGTAACTATGCAAACTCCCAATATGTTGACTTTAGAAATAACAAAAGACAAAATTCTACATGTGTTTAAAGCACACTGAATCGTAATGACTAGTCAACTGACGCAAATAAACTGAAGTTTTATAACATTTCTACTACTCAAAGTAATTAAGGAGAAACTGGGTAGTAGTTAATTAGGCACAGAGGTTGCATGGCAAGTCAACGTCAGTACCAAAACACCAGAATTGAAGCATCTCAAAATGTGATATTTAAGCCCAGTTCCAGCATTTGAGGGAAGTTTGTTACAGATTTTCACTGCAGCAGGATGTTAACCCAACCTAAGAACTGCACAGTCTTGTTTGTCACCTGGTAAAGAACTAATCCCTTAATTTTAACTTGACAATTAAGTATAATGAAGAGCTAATCATACAGACGACTCAGTAAGCACCAAGTTACAGCTGTTAGTGTGACTTCACCAATAAATTCAAATTTGTTTCATTTTGTTGTTCTTTCCAGAACCTGCAACACAACCACTTAAGAAAGGTGCATAAGCAATTCTGCACAATAAAACTTGGGAAGTCTACAATTGGAAGAGTAGAAAAAGAAGTTTCAAGGTATACAGTGACTCTCCCTTACTATCAGTGTAAACACTGTCAATTCACATTACTAGACCACAATTTACTGCTTTTCTGAAGTCTTTCTGATATCATGCAATTATGTGAAAATAGGACCCCTACTGTACAGAAATCAAGAATTTGTTCTTGTAACTGCTGCTGTGTAGCACTATTCTTTCAAACACTTGTGCACAAATTATTTTAATTTTTAAAAATTTAGATTAGCAACACAAAAGAACAGCATTTACACTGTCATTTTTTATTGTGATTCTGAGTAAAGGTTAACAGGTTATTAGTAAATACAGTCTCCCCCCCCAAGGCAAGTATAAAGCAACAATCTAGGTAATATTTCCATTCTGTACACAGAGGTGGAATGTATTTCTGGACTGCAGTATAAAAAAGTGATAAAAAGAATAACACATACATAAAAAACTTAACAGGAGTTGCTCAGTTTAAAGTAACTGAATCTTACAAGTGGTACCTGTTGACACAGGTCTTACTGTATACCCACATATTTTGATTTTCTGGACAACAGCATTTAACTGAAGCTGTACAAACATCCTGAACACTGGGAAAGCAAAGCAGACAGAGAAGCTCCAGGTATCAGTTGTTTCATTACCAAACCCCAATAAAACAGTCTGTTGGATGTAGGAGGCACGTCAGCGGCTGCATGGAATCAAAAGCATCTTGACCAAGCAAGATATTTAACCTCTAAGGAACTCTTCATATCGACACCACCATCAGAAGTACTGGAAACTTATCTTTGAAAGGACTGGATTTCCTTAAATACTGATTATGAAAACACAGCCTTATGAAATGCTGTGTCTGACCTAGAAGCCCTGCTGATTAATCAACTCTTGCTGAGCTATGGACAGCTCTCACAGCTGGTCTGCACACTGTGCAGCTGAGTGTGCCTCCTAAACCAGCCACAGATGCTGACTGGGTAGCCAAATAAGATCTAACACATTAAGACCCTGGTAGTTTACCCTGAGCAGATGACCAGTTTCAGATGTGAAACACTGGCACAGCAGATCTGATATCAGTTTATAACCTCCATCCCCACAAGAATGCTGTCTAAACCTCCCTATGTGAACATCTTTTCTAGTCTGACATCTGATAAAACACCCTTGGAACTAACCATAGCACACCAACTACATATTTTGAAAGAGCCAGAGATACTTAAATCACTGAATTTTTTGTGTAAGGGATGAAAGAAAGGGCTAACACCCAAAATCTAAGCAAAGCTGAGATGCCTAAATGCCGTTTCACATTTCTGTTCTTTGGAAGACAAAGCAATGAGGCCAATGTTCTTTTGTAAAGAAACTGGTAACACCTTCTCTACTGCACACAGATGATTCTCTGTTGATCAAATGATTAGAGGACTAGCCTGATCCCTGCTTCTCCATGTGAGGCCTCTGTGATGGAACATTTCTCCACCAATTCCCAATGGAAGGCAGATGATTACCCTCCAGAAAGATTTCTCAGGGAAGGATACCCAATTCTCTCACTTCAAGATCCAGAGAACTCAGAAATAAAATCCTGGGAGTCTATGAAAACAGACACAATCAAAGAAAAACAAGACATACACTATGTAAACCTAGAAACCATGGAACAGGAAGCTTGTGCTGAACCTCTCCTTTCAAAAATGCTCATGTGAACCAACCTAGGCAAAACTGTAAGTTTAAGGGTGTTTCACATAAACTACTTAGTGAACACAAATGCACTGGAAAAGAAATTCCTACAGGAAGAGATTCTGACTTCATCATGTGTAAGCTCTGAATGGAGCTGTCACTACAGTGACAACAGAGAAACCACCTCTGTTGCTCAGAGTTTATTTGCAGTAGCACAACAGGTAAATTAAAACAATCCAATGCTTTTGTTAAGAAAAGACCATAAACTTCACTGAGACCATTCTCAGCTCTTCAGATGAAGGCAATATAAAGAGTCTTGATATAGCCAGGATTGCTGGAGTAAAGAGATGGAGAGAAGCCTTGTCAGAAATCATGGACATGACTGTAGGATGGCCACAAAAGAAGATACAGATCACTGAAAAAAGTGCAACTGAACAACATGATGTTGAACACAGCAACACAATTAGCTGTCTGGAGAGGGAAAGCTTTTAGTGCCAACCCAGCCTCATGTAAATGAACTGAATAACTTATGAGGGACCTTAGACATCTAGCTGAGCTCAGCAACAATGAAGCTTTCTTGTCTTTTCTTGTTTTCCTTTCTATTACCTATCAGCAAAAGGAGAACTCATCAGAAATTTTCTTTATTCACTGTGAGCAACATCTCTTGTGACAGACTTAATCAAACTGCTCTTATACCATGGAAAATTACCCAAGACAATACCTTTAAAACACATGTACATAGAGCATAAATGCATCTTCATCAGAAACAAGACTGAGAGGTCAGCATGAACTATCCATGACTGTACTGCAAAAATGTTCAGACTTAGGATAAAGAATAAAATTTCTATTCATTAATACCTCTTTCTCAGGAAACCCAAACACTTTGCCAGTACACAAATTACAAGCAGAGAAATCCTACTAGGAAAATATACAATTTAAAGCCTCAGGAGTGGTGAAGTCCTGAGAACTACAAACATATTGCTTTCTCCAATGACAAGACTGCTTAAAACTGCTTAAAACTAAGTTATTTGTGCACTATGGGAAGCAGAAGGCAACGAGGCTTTAGTTTTCCTGTAGAGCTGTACAGACAGCAGCAATGCCTGATGATAAGTGAAAACAGTACTATTCAGTCACACCATCAGCATTTTCATGGGATGCTGTCATTTTACAGGGTAACCTACAAATAAGCAGATTAGGGTTGTAATTCTTCTGTCAAGCAAGTTATGACAGCAGCCTGCTCAATCAACAACACTGTTTTCAAGACAGATCCACAAGGATTTTTTTACCTATTCAATTCTAGCAGCAGATTTTTTTTTTTAAAAGCTGTGGTTGCAAACATGTGTTTTCATTTCTCCTTTAAATTACAAAACAAAAGTCAAACTCTACCTTAGCTGTGACACCAACGTTGGCAAGCTATTCTGCAAGAGTGGCTCAGAAAATACCAGATTTTCAAACAGATGCTTGTTGTGCAATTCCCATGTCACCTGAAATTTCTTCAAATGTTCATTTTCCTATAACGATAAAACAACCAGAAATAAGCTAGGTTAGAAAAAAAATAAAGAATTCTGTCCAAGGCAAGAATCTTTTTAAAAAGTCTTCTTTCCAACCTACTGGCAGGATTAACCAGCTCAGTTAATAATGCAGTTTTAATATCCAGAAACTCAGAATTTAAGCCATTTTTAATTACTTAAATAACATAGCTTAATTCCTTGTTTTTCTAAATTGTAATGAATTAGGAAGAAAAAACCCCACAAAAATCAGGCTATATTGTTCAAAGCTTTCATTCATTTCTGCACCAAAAGATGTATTTTATGATCTGAACCTGTAATTCTAAGGTTTTCTTGTCAAAAAATTGTCTATCTCTGATTATTTTTCAGTCCTTTGAACTTATCTAGTAAGACACATATACAATGACAACCTATAATCTTTATTCAAAACTGACATAAAAACAAGTAAACAGTTCTCCCAAGTACAGCTTAAAAAACTAAGTTTTCTAAGCAGACAAGAGATCAACAGCTTACTTCCCTAGTAAGAATAAAGTTTTTGTATGTGAGGTTATTTAACACATAATTGTATGTAACTTCAAGGCCTAAAACTTAAAACTATTACCAGAAAAACACAAGAATCCAAGACAGGTATAATATATTTTTCAAGTCAGCAAGTTTTCCCACATATAACCAGCAGTACACAGATTTTCTATACCAGGACTCACCCACACAGCAGAATTAAATTCAACTGTTCTGGCTCTCAGATAAGCAAGTGAGCCCAGGGAAATATAACCTCTAGTACTCAGAAACACCAGAATACTCTGGAACTTTTAAGTTTTGTTAAGCATAGTGGGTTAAAAAAAACAAACCAAACCCAAATGTTTTTATATCAGACCTAAAGACAAGACTACTGGAATTCAAAAAGAGAATTAACTTTTAAGTTTTATTATCATTTAAGAAGGATGGGTGGTGGTGTTTTTGAGTAGCATAAGACACCTGTACCTCTTTACTATTATGTCTTCAAAATATTCAAAATGTCTATAAATTGCTAATAATTTCTCAAGAGTCACTGTGACAGGTTGATTTCTTAGGGAATTTCCATACTATGCTGTGAACAAAACCATCAACAGTTATCTACAAAATCCTGTCTATCAGTTTACACAAAGAAATACCAGGAAGTTTTCCTCTCTAGTCTGCTACACCCTGTACTTGAGGACTCTTCAGTACTGACCACAGTACTTGCTGTCAGTATAATCTGTCATTCCCTGGTGGGGCACATGGCTTTAGTTCCTGCTCTTGAAGTCAGATGGATTCCTTTGAAAGGAAGGACAACTGTTCATAATTTCATCGAGAAGTTAGTTCCTCACAGGTGGAGGTTCAGGGCATTATATGCCTTTGTACAGTACACTGAGTGCAAAGCTTTTATCTTTAAAAGGAAGGCTGCACTAAGTTTAGAGATCTTGGCTGCCTTTTATCTTTTCAGCCGAAAAGATTCCTTCTTCCACAGTGCACTGGCATCTTGAGAGGAAACATCCACACACACTGAAACAGCGTGTGACCCTACTACCTGTACTGAAAGCTGTGACACACTACTCCATTTAATAAAAAGGTTATTTAATAAATCTAATAAATATATGACAAGACAGTATTCTACATTCTCACAGTTCAGTTTCACAGCTTAGTAGAAAGAAGTTTTTAGTACTTACTGGGCTGCAGAAGGAAAATAACAAGAAAAATCTGGCATATTTTGTGTTTTCCTATGCTTTGTTTTTTAAAACACAAATTTTATTTTACTTTGAATGTTATCAGAAAAGGGGTAGATTAGATAGTTCAAGCATCTTCTTTCTTTTCATGGTTGTTACCTCAATCTCTCACACCTGCCAAGTTTTCATGACTACTAGTTCACAATAACTGCCAGGGAAAAAGTATCAAATGGTTATTTTCTGATTAGCTGGTACTAATGGGATAGTTATTGGCAGATCCACTTTGAGAAAGCTAACATCTGTACTGTAAACCATTCACTTTTCAGCTGAACGAGGTGGAATGCAAATCAACCTGAAGAGCAATCTTCTCTCAAGCACCTTATTAGAAACTTAATGACTATTAAAAGCAGACAATAAACAGGAGATGGCAGTGACCTCAAATCTGTATTTAAGTGATAAAGCTAGGGAAGATAATACAGACAAAAGCAAATACACAGCATTGAGAGCAGAAAAAGAGCATCAGATATGCTCAAATTTCTACATAGAAATATCTTCCTGCTTTGACAACTCAATTTTGGGTAACAGCCCTACCTCAGTAACGACAGTCTGCTTCCCCTCCATTTTATATCCTCACCTGTGGCCACCACAATCTATTTCTATCTCTCTTTATAAAGTTAGACAGTCACTTTCAGCTAATTGGCAATAAAAGCTAAATTCACCAGTTTATCCACCTTTTTTTTCCTACTTGCACCAAGTTTGCACAAGAAAAATATGGTACAGGATAAGAACATTTACAAAGGATGCACAAGAAAGGATTATTAACAAAACAGGATTAATAACCTTCTCAGGCCTTAAACAAATAGAATTATGGAATTTGTTTACTGTATTACTCACTCATGATGAACAACTACACAAGAAGAAATTTTTAAGGCTATTGCTTATTTTATAGCTGACAATATAATCCCAACTCTAATATCACTGTCAGTTGATAAAACAAACATTTAAGAAAGAACTTTGGAAATAATAGCAGATTAGTTTCAAGGCAAGAGAAAGTCTTTTCAAGTAGCCATCCCTGATTATAAGTGAAAAGAAAAATTGAACACCAAAACAATTTAAGTTAGTGCTACTCATAAAAGTTTGTGTTGTTTAAACATGGTTGTCAACAGACCATTTTGGATTAACAGAGAAGTGTTTCCCACATCTTCAGAGGCATTAACTAATATTTTGTAAATCTGCTTAAATACTTGGTTCAGAATAAGTGCTACACACAGCATCCCACCTCTTTCTTTACAAACAAAACCCAGTTTCATTAAGTCACTGCAAGAGGTGCCTACTCTGCACTTCCGAAAACTTAAATTTTCATTTTCAGAATCTCCCTGTCTCCAAGGATGCACACAAAAAGAACCTGACATTTTATAACCACAGAAGACCCCTGAAAGAGCCCAGCACAACTCTGGCAGCATCACCCCAGAAGAACAGAGGCTGTTTCTTCAGTCTTACCAGAGTAACTAGGAAGGCGCTGATTGTACACGCTGCCTGACAGAGTGCACTGTATTCTTCAAGTAGGAGTGAGATGAACTGCTGTGCCTGGGGTGGCCCTTCTGTCACTAATGTTGATGCAACTTTAGATCCCAGTGACAAGTGCCTGAGCAGACGAACCTTCATTTCAAGCACATATTCTCTGGCTTGCTGTTCCAACCGTTGGTAAAGCTGGTAAGGATCTCTTTCACAAAGCCTGTATTTTTAGAATATTTGTGACAAAAAAGAAACAAACAAACAAAAAACACCACACAAAAGAGGGAATGTAATCAACAGTTTTCATTTTCCTAGAAACTTTTACCAGCTACCATTATCATCATCAAAAATAACCTCAACAGCTAGGGTTTAGAGAACTACCTTAAATCCCAGAGAACACACTCCAGTCCCCTACTTCTACACTGTGGAAACTGAGCTCTAGTGCAGCTCTAGGACTAGGATGCCTACACACCTGAGGAACAGACTAATTTAGGACCTTACTATTTCACTTCAACTTGTGAGCTCAAAAATCTGAACTCAATTTGCATACAACCCTACAGGCACCCAGACTCTTCAGACAAGCTTCTTCACAACTTCCCCCTTTTCTTACACGTAACATATTTGTGTCTACCAAAGAGAATTAAACACAATGGCTGCTTTGAAGCACTTTAAATAATTTAATTTCACTCTAAAGTCCTGTGCATGGAGTTTAAGCACTCGCCTCAGTGTTTTTACAGCACAGGGAGGTGGGGAAGAAGAACTTACCTAATCTCTTCCTTAAGAGTTAGATGAATAAAAGTTTGCAGCTACTAGTCCATGCTCTTCCCTCACCACTCACAGAACAGTCCTATCATACTGCCATCAAGTACTCCAATATACAATAGGGACATTACTTGGCACCACTATGTATTCCAACTAAGAAGACCAGACACTCCGTTTCTTGCCAGCTGTATCTAACAGTCGAGCATGAAATTAGGAATTTCTGCCTTTTAAACACAGAGTTACTTGGTCACAGCATGGTCTTTGGTGTGCTACCTAAACAGTTTTGTGTTTTATTTGTTTTTTTTTTTAAAAACTTCTGACACCTACATTGACTAGCTTTGTTAAAAAGTTCTGCGTGACATTAGCACCACAGACTGGACACACTGGTGCCTGCACAAACTGTATCCCAGTTTTATTTCATATTTCAGAGACCATAAGGAAAATAATTCTATTGGCATTTAGGGATTCCTTCTCTGAGATCCTGTTTCTGCCTTTATATTTTGAATAATCTCTCTCCAAAGTGAAAAACAGTTCTAGAGCAATCAAAGTTCCTGAGTACATAACAAAAGTACATAGTATATGTTCTAATTTCCACAACTTTTCGATTAAAGAGAAAACACATCAAATCAACCACCATTTTAGCTGTGATTCAATTTTAATTACCTACACACCCAGCAACATTTAAACACCTTCTCTTTCAAAGCCTATGTTGTGTGTTTGGATCACTTAAATAAACAAAGAGTGACTAATACAGAGGCACACTATATTACCCTGCTTGTTCAGAACTCATATTCAAAACCAAACACTCAGTTTTTATATAACCAAAGTGCAAGAAGATTATTTCATTATCTATTAATGCTGGTTCAGGTTCACAATCATATAAAGAGCATTGCTAGGTGACTATAACCTTTCCAAAGTTTCTTTACTTCACCAGAATTCAGCTTCAACTAGAAATTCCACATATGAACTACAGTTGGTCAGAGCTCAGTATATTAAGCACATACAGACCCAAAAAGAACAACTATTCCTTGACCACACACTGAGTTAGAAACAGAGATAATCCTCCTGGAGCACTTTAGTGACTGCCACTTTTCTCAAAAGCAAAAAACCCACCACTGAGGATCTCATTAAGCCCATCTTCAACTTCACACCCAGAAGAGCTAAAACTTTTGACTTCTAAAATGGGAAAAAATTCTTAGAATCCACCTCATCTAATGATCAATGAATATTATTTTTTTCCATTTTTATGAAGTCTCTTCCAGCTGTTAAAACTACAGTAAAGTGCAAGCACTTTTATAACTCAGGTTAGTTCAACAAGGTAAGATTTTCACGTAGGACAATTCAAAGTTAACAGTGTCTTACAAATAATCACCATCTGAAGGTCTTTTGAAGAATAAGATTCTGGGACCCTTCCACAATTAGACATTTATATTCCTATTGCAAACAGCATACAAATTTAACAGCTTCCTGTGCATTCAAACTAGCACTGAAAAATCCTGCACAAAATAGAATTAATATTCTTCAAAGTGATATATACCTATCCACCAGCTCCTTCATTCCTTCTTTATCTGGTACCAACGACTGGTCTTGGTCATCTGCCAAAGGGGTCCCAGCCTGGCGATATATGCACCGAACCATGTATCTGACTTCTGACCAGTAATTTTGAAGCTGCTGAGGTTCACGTTCAGGCTCTGCTGAATTTTCTCTGCAAATAAAGACAAAAATAATTACCCTCTATTTGTACACATCACAGAGGTGTATTGATTCCTACTATTCTGGAAAAAAAACCACCATAAAATACACCTGAAAATGCCTAAAATAAGGTAAGAAACGGGATAAATGCTGCCATTTGTAAATTACTCATATAAAGGAGTTTAAACACACACCCACAAACAAGCCACAACAGTGCCCACAGTCTGACCATAGCCACCACGCTGCTGAGTTTGAATTCAGTTCTTACCTGCGCTCATTACAGGCCTCACAGTTGCATGCTATGTCTGAAGGAGAGGAATTGCTAAGATCTGCAGCAGGCACTGTCTGCGCACCCACAGTTATTCTTCCTCCTCCTACAGATTCCTGCTGTGATCCACTGTTTCCAAGAGGCATGTGCAAAAGGAAATCTTGGCTCTGAAGGAAAAAAAACAACCAAACAGGTAGCCTTCGGTTTGTGAGGTCTGATATGTTAAGAGGTGGGCAAATATTAAAGTGGTAATTCTTAGTGCTGCATATATTTTGGGAGGACACTCAAACAGACACAAAGAATTTATCTACGAAAAGCCTAATAAATGTAAGAGATGGACTGAGAAAACCAACTATACAAACAGAGTTTCATTTCTAATAACCAAAGGTATGTTGGTTATAATTATCACCTTTATGTACTTCAGCATAAACAATGAACTAAGCTAAAGGAAGACTTGCATCATCCATGCTTAACCATAAACCAGTTGTATCTCCACAGTCTCCATTTAACAGTATATTTGGGGTTTGGAGTTTAACAATTCCTTCTAGCAAAAATCACTGAATCTCCTTGCTTGTAGCAGCCAGACATAGCATTTCCTGGTAATGGATGTTAGAAAGCTGCTGTCACTGGGAATGGATGTGACCTCCTGCACCCAGCACTGCTCAGTACCAGCAGATGACACAGACCTCTCGCCCAAGACTGCTGGTATTTTTGTCACCAGTTTCTCTCCCTTCTCTGTGCTCCAGCCCCAGTACATGCCATCCTTCCCTCCTGCACCCTCCCAAGGCTGCCACAAGCTTTCTGTGGCACCAGGCAGGGACCTCTCCCACAGCAGCAGCATGACTGAAGAGGTATTTTTGTGCCCCAAAGCCTGGATCGGGACGCAAACAAGTTAAAACAAACCCGCACGCATTTGCTACCAAGCAAGGCAAGGAGAGCACCAGCAACCTGAGCACAGGAGCATCTATAGCAAACCACCTGTACTCTGGCCTGCAGTGACTGCTAACAAATGTTTTTTTAGATAATTTTGGCTTTTTTTCCCAGCTGGCTTCTCAAATTTGGCTAGTTACCAAATCCACTTGGGTCTTTTTTAAGTCAAGCATCCTGACTTAGAAACCACTTTTGCTGTTTGCTTTTAAAAATTCCTCTTTAAAAAACAAAACAGTCACCAAATTAAAAAAAAAATGCTGTAAATTTTTATTTCATCTGGAATATCTATAACTTAAAATGTTTAGGAAGCAATTCCTGCTTTTCCTGCACTTGTAGAACACTTATTTGCTTTACTAATTCACTAGTAGAGCTTAAATAAGTCAAAAATTTTGACTAAACTGAACAATAATGTGCCTCAGTCTTGCTGTGCTTTGAATTCTCTAGGATGTGTTTACCATCTTACTACCAGTATAATTTCCTCAGTTATAATCTCCTGATTAATTTTACTACCCTTGTTAATAGCAAGGATATCTGTAAACATGAGATGTATACAAGTGATATACTCTTAACTTTTCCTCACAAAAAACTATGTTAAGTGTGCTTTTAACATGAGCTTAACAACACACACTATACAAAGACAATCTTTCTTCACCTTGATTTACTGAAATAAAAAGCTGTATGTGCCTATGGGCGTGTGCACAGCCTGTTAGTTCTCTGCAAGGAGATGTCAGCTGGAATTTATAATACTTCCAATTATGCCAAGTGTGTGGCTTCCCAGATCAGCCAGATGATTTGGTTCTGCAGTATAGCATAGTTTACTTCTAATGAGGTTTTGCTGGACCTGTCAATGAACTTTTAGTATCTTTCTGGTACACTGAGCACAGTTCTCACATGAGGCTGAATTCACGACTTGAAATATTAGCACCATGTATTAAATTGGTGTTTGCAGTGCTACCAAGAATAAGAAATTGTTATATGCATACCAGGCAAAGTTGTGCTTCCCTTTTAAAACAATACAGGAAAGAAAAGACTGCAAAACACAGAGACACAGGGAAGTGTCAGTGCAAGTATAGTGACTCCAGAACACTGCTAAAAGAATAAGGAAAACTCAGATAGATACTTTACCTCACAAAGAGGGAAAAACACACCATGAGCAGATGGTATAGAAGAGTGTAATGACTAAGGTCACACTTGTAAGAGTAGAAGAAGATGAATTTAATTAAAGGGAGTAAGGACAAAGTTCGAGATATGGCAAATTAAAAGGCAAAAAAACCAGTAAGAAACAGATCTAAACCTTGCTCTACTCGAAAATCCAAAACTCAGATTCAGAACTCCTCATTTTTGAAACACCTAGCTGGTTCAGTTTACCTCACAGGAAAACCAACTCAACATCTCCTAGAATGCTTCCTGAGCATTTACAGTTGCAGTGATCCCAAAGCACAAAGTGCCATTCAGCCCACAACAACACATCTTCTCAGTGGAAGCAACGGAAGTACTTGAACGTACCACAAGAGATTGCTCTATTGTAGCGTGCCTCTCCTCCTTTTCGACTGTTCTTCGACAGTCTGGACACACCCACAGTGGAAGATGCAGCATATTGTTTGCTTTTGGAGATGTGGAAAGTGCTGTTTTGCTAGAATTTTTGATTCCGCTCTCTGAAAGCGAAGTATCTTTTCGTTCACTTCTACAAAGAAGACAATGCTCGCCAGTTGTATACGGTGCCCTTTGGCCCAAGCCAAAGGTAAATGGTGTCTGCAAACAAATATGTTGATAGGTAACTGGTGATTGAGAGAATACACACCAGAAAAACTTATTCTCAGATTTGAAACAAACAAACAAACAACAACCCCCCCCCCAAAGAACAATGTACATATTTTACTGGTCATTATTAAATGGTGAATATTTAGAGCGTCCCAAGATCAAACACATCAGTCTCAATATCCATGAGGCAAACAAGTCAGACTATGGATATATTCACATTTAGAAAAAAATGTTTTGAGGGAGCATGGACCACAGCCTTTCCCTCTAAAACAATTCAGCCTAGATGCAATAATCTAGTAAGTGAAATTAAAAAGGGATAGTACAATTCCTTTTACTGTTGTCATCATTACAGATAAAAAGAAAAATAACTGCTCTTTGAAGTTCTGTGTAACCTCCTTTCTAATACTATGTGAAAAGAGACACTTTCAGCTACGCTTTTTACAAAATAAAAGTATAAATCAGTTTAAACAAAACCAATCAGGAGGATCTTAAAATCCACTAGCATCTATTGAATACAGTAGACTCAGTAACTCAGGGGGACAGAGACAGTTCAAAACCTAAACTATCCCTCTGTCTCTCTATGGTTCAGCCATGAAATGCTGATCATTCACCAAGACTGACAGTGAAAATCAAGTTGGGCTGCACAAGACAAAGAGAATCCAACTTTACTGGACATAAGTGAAACTGAGATGAAAGGAATAAAAAAGTGGCAGAATCACAGATTTGTCCCATTATATTGCAGCTACCAGCTCTGCCTTAATTACCATCATCTGTGTAAGCCTCAACATTGCTAAATTCTTTCTCAAAGATAAAGCAAAATTTAAATAAGTAATTCAAACATCCTTCTCAATACTGCTTAAACCTCAATACTAACAAAAATATTGCTTTAAAGATCTTGTAGGGCTGAACTGCACAAGCACAGGTGAACAGTTCTTTAGGTCAAAGGACTAGTTCAAGCTAAAAGAGAATTAAATCACCACCTCTCTTCTTTTATTCACAGCAACAACAAATCAATGCCCTATTGCTGACATGTAATGAAAAATGGCAGAGCATTACAAACTCTGATTTTTGTGTTCTTCACATTTGTAAAACTGACAAACTCGGCAATATGGAAAGAAAAACTAATAGTTCTAGACATAAAAAAAGACACACTGAATTCATCTCCACAAGTATCCTCCTATCTTTCAGAAGTTCATGAGAAATTTAACAGATTTAGCAAAAACAGCTAATCACTTTACTTATTGATGCCACTCCTAGAATTCACACCTAGGGCAGGAAAAAGAACACCATCTCTCCAGGAGTCTCCTGCAGGTTTGCAGAAAACCACCTTATTTGGGAAGATTCACTCTGCCTCCTGAAAGGCTGGGACTGACCAAATCCTTTGTTGGCTCTACAAGCACGAACAGATTTCTCAAGTTAAACATTCCTCTCGGCTGCCCTGCACTCAACTGCAGATCTTATTAATGCCTAAAAACCCTGCATGCAGGAGGCCATGGCTGCTCATGAAAACCCTGAAAGTTTCCTTCCTAAATTTTTTTTGAAGCCAAATTAAGTCCCTGTTGGAATGATGGTTATAGCTTATGAACATCATCCAAGGACATCTTCCAACAAGCAGGAACAGCAGAGGACAAAACATGAAAGTTCAGAAGCTCAAACAACCTGACACTCTTAACGTCATGGCAAATGCACCCCAGACATACTGCAAGGACTCCTAGAAGTTAAGATGATGGTGTATAATTTGCTTAAAGCTGCACCACAATTATTATAAAAGCCATGGCAAACACAGAAGGAACAACAATCTTCATTCTGACCAACTCACAGACTCAGGAAAACCCTAACTATTTCCCCACTGGGCCCATATTTATGACAGATATGAAGTTTAAATTAAAGCACTTGGTTCCTAGAGCACAATGCACATCATGAATGAAATTTAATTTAAGCAGTTTATTCCTAACAAAATTGACAGTTGGAACTTTGACAAAATCTAGATCATAAGCATCTCAGATATCTGCTACAGCTCTTTCATACTAAAATGAAACTATGAATTGCAGTTTCTTAGTTATTTAAAAGATGATGAATGCAGTTCATGTGATCATTTCACCAGGAGCAGGGGCAGTAAACTCTTCCTGGATTAGATGAGCTTGGAATTAGGTCACATACACATTTGTATGTGTCTTCAGTGCAATCAGAGCAAAGTGTACATTTTGAGAAAAGCGAGATCTTTTTCCACTAGTCAAGCTTCAAAAAATGTGGGCTGCATCTCTACAAGAAAACACCCAGTCTCACTTTCTCTCTGAAACATGTTCAGATATAACATTCATAAATGAAAGCTGGAAGTAGGACAAATTGGAACAGAAATAACTGCACCTCTGCTATGTATTTAGATTTATTTCCAAGAATAACTTTATTACCATAAAACTGCACAGATTTTTTTTTTGAACATCCGTGTGCAATTTCAAGCATATTATAACAATAAAATTTTACTTTTAAAAAAAAAGCTTTCACTGCTTTTTAAAGCTTGATTACTGAAATTATCAGAAACTAACTTCAGTTGGCAAAGTCCCAATCTCAAACAGAATTCTTTTTGAAGAGTTTGCTCTAGTATGTTTAATACTGTTTGGTACCTTTTCCCATTAGTAAATAATTCTGCAATCATATACACCCACAAAATTTGCCTGCACTTACCTGAGAAACACCTGTGAACTCTGATCCAACAGTACTGTCTGTAAACTGTGTACCATTTAGTGAAACCTGGAAAAAATCAAAAATGGGTTGGTGACAATAGCTGAGTTTAATGCTAGAAGACCGTTAAAAAATTACACAAAACCTTCCCCTGTATTTGAGGGTTGATAAAACAGCTTTTGAAACTTCAATGACTAAAAAATTGCACAGATGGAAAACTCCTTGTCTTTTGTAATAGAAGTTCTACAGATGTAAATTTTGCAATTTATGGATTTTCAACTTTTGCACAGTAGCTCTTCCAGTAGCAACTTCGAGGTGAAAGAATTGATATAGGAACACGGAAAATTCATAAGCAAAATTATGTTTTTCCTTCAGTATTTGATTGTTTGTAATTAGCTTTTAAACTTCTATTGTGAATTGAAACAATTAAAAGATTTTTGTCTTCTGAAAGTTGAATACAATGCTACTCAGAAAAATATGCAGTATTCACCAGGAAGAGTATTCCACAGCAAGCCTCCAAAAGCCACTCAGCTATTCCACTGCAGCAGCTTCCTTCCTGCCCCAGGTTATAACTCCAACAGAAATCTCCCAGATCTCCTCTACTCCAGTGTAACAGAGACCACACCAGGCAGCAGTGAAACACCTTTTACAAGCCCCAACTGTTCTCATGCAGCATTATTTGAAGACACTAAATCAAGTTAAGACAACACACAAATTCAAGCCCATGACAATGAAGAGCCCTAGATCACACCAACTTGAAGAAAAAGCATTAGATTAAAAACAGTGGGAAAGGGGAAATAAAGTCAATTATATTATTCTTTACTTTCCTTCTTCTTGAGCAGCGGTTGAGCTCTGGGATTTCAGATATCATTTTACCTCTGTTCCACCTTCCACATGTTTTTGCTAACCTCTTTTTGCCCTCCAGTTTTCCACCTACTGTTGTCAGATATTAATATCTCTAAGACTTCTCTAAAGACCGTGATAAAAAGCGGTGTGTTTAACGTAGGACCCCCCCACATCTTGTCTGTTGTATTGACAGAGGTCAGAAAATATTTCTGCTACCAAACCATAAACTCTGACTGGAGCCTTCTTCAGTGCAAAAGAGCATCCTTCAGATTTACACATCCACAAAATTACCAATTGCTCAGTTTAGAGACAAGGGGATCATTGCAAAGTCATTGTCTTCAGCTAGCTTTTTTCAAAGGCAAAAAAATAATTTCAAATAATTGCTAAAGCAAATACAAACAAGAAACCACACAACTTCTCTTACATACCCTATGCTATGTTTCCAGAGTAGGTATTTAAGAAAAAAAACCAACCTCATATGCAAGCCAAGCACCTCAGATCTAAAATTATGGGAACAAAAATGCTGATGTGGAACAAGTTACCTCTTTTTATTGAGACACCTTCCAAAAAGTGAAAAAAACGAAGGTTTTTCTAATTAAAAGAAGTCTTCTTGACCAAGAAAAGATATCCTCCAGTCTGGAGGTCCACTGGTTTGTGGTATGCATATGTATTCAAAAACCAAGAAACCAATAAGAAAGCTCAGAATGAAATTGGTATCTGCAGCTAAAATTTTATAATTTTTTTGAAAATTAATAAAAAGATAAGTTCATCAATATTATTAAAGGAGTACATTTACCTTCTTTACATTCAAGACAGTGGTAATGAGAAATGCATGAGCCATCACACTGAAACATGCAGGAACTGAGTGGCCAAGCTAAAAGCAGTCAGAAATGTTACAAAAGCAGAGACAAAACCAGTGGGAGGTTTAGTTACCCACTAAATGTCACAAGAAGCCAAGACAAAATTACTGAACATCAGGAATGACTGCCTCATGGAATGAGTTGTCATGTTGCTAACAAAAGAAAAGACATCTCTTGATCCTAAGCACTGTGCAGAATTTGCTTAAAAATATTAGCATAACACCCCCAGAATTTAGTAGTGACCTAAATATCTGCAGGAGGAACAAACACCAAGGAGTTTAAAAAAAAGGAATTAGACAAATAGGAGGAAACAAAGAGAATCATCAAAAATTAAGTGTCTGTAGGCAATGAGATGTAAGACATTGTGTGTGATGCTTGGAGCAAACACAAAAATCACAAAAAAGGACTTAAGTGGGGATGAATAATGACGTGACAGGCAAGGGAAGGAGGTGGCTAAATAACATATTAGAGAAAATATTAGAAGAATCTTGTAGAAGTTGTCCAAACAGGGCTCAAACAATAGCAAGCTAAAAACAGACTGAGAAAAAAAATACAATGAGACAGTTCCACAAATAATTTAAGGAAGAAAAAGAAGTATAAAAACTACAACTAAATCCTTTCTCAAGGCCCATAAGGAGCAAGGAACAGTAAGTAGCCTGTGAGAATCTCTAAAGCTAAGGTAAGTAAACAAATAGAAACATTAAAAGTGCTTAAAAAGCTAAGGTCACAGCAGAAACACCAGATTTATTTTTGTATGTTTGTGTTCACTACGGAGGAGCTTAAAGATGTTCTCCCAGTGAAAGGCTTCTTTATGGAAGATGGATTAGAGGATCTGTTTCAAAGCAAAGCACTGCTAGAAAAAAACCAGAAAATGGACAAGTGAAAAATTAGCAAACCACCAAGAGTGGATGACATTCAGCCAAGAGTCCTAAAGGAGCTCAAGGACATTACCGTTGCACTAACAATTTCAGTATGTTAATTCTTGCTCTACAGCAGCACTAGAGGAGCAGATGATTTTTTAAATTATTTATTTATGAAGCTTTCAAAGATCTAGGAAACTGCAGTTATCCAAAGCCTATAGCAAGAAAGTGTCTGAGATTACAAAGTTAACTATCAGCATTAAATTCCACATGTAACTAAAGAGACAGGAAGAATGGCAGAAGGACCTTCCAAGATCTAGTTACGGGGCCATATGTTGACAGATATAACTCTGTGTGCAGAGAATTAAAGTGGAAGTTACAAGCTAGACAGCTGTCACTTCTGGATAACCCTAACTTTTTTTTTTTTGTTAAATTAAACTTATTTTTACAGCCCTGAATATCCTTTTTAATGATTTTATAGTTTTATGTTTTAAAAACCTGTTTTGCGAAAGTGAATGTCAGAAGGAAGGCTGACATGGATCATCAGGAAAACATGAATCTCCACGAGAACTCTTCACCATAATGAAGTGTGTGTGTGAAACCTTCCTGTTCTTGCTATAAATGGTATTTACAATGGAAAAGATATAGGGAAATATATCCTGTGTTTCTTAGAAGCTGCTGTCACACTAACTCACCTTCTTGAAAACAGTGATTTTCTAGAGAATAAGGCATGCATCATTTTGGCACAGTATAATTCATACCAAAAAGCGTGAAGAAGGAGAGAATCACATCTTAAACAACAGTGCTTGATTACACCAGAATGACCTTGAAGAACCAGTTGAGCAATTAGAAAATAAGCACTCAGAGGCTGCCATAATTTGCTCTAATAGCCTGCCACTATCGAAATCAGACCTTCAGGAGGCTCAGTGACATATTACTAGACAACACAGCCCCATCTTTCTCCCAGCTGAAGCCTTGTGAAGCCACAAAGATCATGGAAGTGAGAGTGATACAACATTCTTGGGAGAGCTCAGGAAAAGAAAAGCACAGGAAGGAAATTTAGATTTGATGCATCATCACTGAACCCTGAACAGTTCAACAGAAATGTGATGTTAAAAAAAAAATGCAGGATTTAATAAAATTTCTCCTGGGGAAAACCAGCAGGGATATACTGCACTGATTTTCTCAGGAAAGGTTTTGCTTTCTTAGAAAAGATAGACTAGAAACAAAACAGTTACCAAGGTTCAATTCAGGCTACACTTTATTCTACAAGGTCCTAATATAATAAAGGTATTCCATACCACTTGAATCAATTACCTTATTTTTATATAGGGAGGTAAAAAATTAAGTTTGTTGAAAGATCTGTGAGTGTCTAACACTAAAGAAAAGTACTGCACTTAACCCTGCTACCCTCTCAAAACCCATCCAGATGTCTCATCCATGCCACTTGCTCTCCTGCCTGCATTTCTGTGCCAAAACTCATTTGCCACAGCTGTTCTGTGCTGAGCCTTCTCTCAGGCACTTCCAGGCAGTGAGCACACCCCAGCACTGCTCTGCAGCTCCTCAGAGCAGCTTTGCCTCGCTCCCCACCGCTGTCACCCAACACCATTTGGGAGGCAGCAGTCTCAGGAGCCCCTCCCTGGTGAAGATCCCTCTCCCCAAAGCCTGAGTGAAGCTCCAACTTGGGAGCTCTCCAGTCTCAGGCTGAGCTGTTCCTCTCCTCTCCCAGACACAGCTAAATCGGTCACAGAACTGCTGCTGGCAGATGAGTGATGCTTACAAAATCCTAAGTGACTCTCAGATATGAAGAATGATTTCTTTATGCATTTAGTTCAACAGAATAGCAAACTATCTGATTTCAGTAAGTGAAAATTTAGGATCCTTCCCTCCCTAACACAAACTGATTTAAGGATAAGCCACTGTAAAAGTCAAACACATGGATGAGAGGAAAGAATGATGATAAGTGCATAAGAGAGGTTCAACAGCAGGTAACAAACAAAATCTGATGCACGATACCCCTGGATTGTAAGACCTGGAAAGACAGATGGGGGGAGGGTTATTCTACACATCCACTGTAGTTCTCCCTCTCCATTCCCTAGCACCAAGCACTGTCAGACAGCACAGTGTGCTGGTCAGACCTCTAGCACATGAAGGCTTTAGGGTTTGTTTGCTTTAAACACTGCTCCTGAACTCCACCAGTAGTGATCGTATCCTCTGCAGTAACAATAGTCTCTGCACAATGTATATGACAGCAATGAAGATACTATGATGTGAAAATCAACCATAAACTATCAACACTTATCCCTTCCTTAATCCTTTTTTAAGTCCACATTATAACCAGTTAACATCTGGTACAACCCAGTTTTTCAGAGGAGGAGCAAACTGCAACAGATCTACTTGGCACTGTCATCCCTCTTGCCTATGAGATTTCATTTATTTCAACATTCTGAATATTTTTAATCTGCTTTAAGAAACCCAGGAACATTTTTAAAGGCATTGGTAGTACACTCTCAAGAGACTAAGCAAAGTACTGTCTGGTTTCCATACTCTGGGCAGACCAGTTCCATGCACCACATGAAAGCAAAAACAAACTCACCCACCAAAACACCGTAAGCCCTGCGAGATATCAACTAGAGCAAAACCAAAGCAAAACAAAGCATATGCCCAATAAAGCAGAATGTGCTCTACAAAAAACACTGTATTCCATCATTTTTTCATGAAAGTATTTGTTGTTAAGGGTAGTCTTAACACTGAAAGAAACGGTCCAGGGAGGTCTTGGAAAGAGATGAATGGTCACCCAGAACTATATTGAGGAATCCCCTTGGAGAGGACGAGCACATTACTACTGGAGCTACGGGGGTATTTATGGTCAGTAGCAACATGGCCAAGAAATGCAGAAGTACCCTCTGACACAGGGTGCCTGGGCCTGATGTACTGTGGCTGGGCTGGCCCAAGGTCATTGAAAGTCCCTGTCCATGGTCATGAAAGTCTGACACCCAAGTGGCAGGCGAACAGGAAACTTTTCCAACAGAAGGTAAGACAGAAGTCTGTGGAGCTCTTAATTTTTAAATAACCCCCAAAAGAACTAAAGCTTCTGCAGAAGGAAAGCATGACCTCTTAGAAAAGCATACCAAAATGATATTTTAAGATTAAATGTAAGAATTTTCTTCCTAGCACTGGAGTAAGGAGAATGCAAAATTAACACATCCAACAGCAGGCAGGAAAATAATCAGCAATATGCAACACATTTCCAGGTTCATTAGCAGAGCAACACTCAAGAAACTCAAGCAGCTATCAGAGTCTATTGTTATTGTTTTAAAGAAAAAAAAATCTTTCTACATCAGTTGCAGAAAATTTAATTGCAAAGAGCTTTTAATCAGTAGATTGAAAATAAGTATATGTTTGATGGGCAACAGTGAGAAGTTTGGAGGTTTCCACCCCAAACATAGTTTAGTGTTATGCAGTAGTGAAACATATCTTGGGGGGAGGAGGGTGTGTATGTGAATAAAGACCACCAAATACTCTTATTAACTATAAAGGTAAAAGATAAACACACTACCATAGTACCTCTCCCTGCGTTAGGAGTGTTTTGTTTAAGAAACTGACACAAACATCTAAATTTTTCTTGTGATAATCACACTTCTCTAGTGACACTGAACAGAACGCAGTTATATTTCCTAATACACACTTGCTTGCCAGGCAGTCTCAATATTACAGGAGAGACACTGCCAGATAAAGTGATTATTGATCAGCTGCAAGTGTCACCAACAGGGAAAGTTGTGAAGGTTTCCGACACAAAGATCCTTGATTTTACCAAGGATGCTGAAATACCAAAAAAAAATCAGACAAAGCAAAGACAAGATGATAATTATTAAAGTTCATATATCCATATTAAGGCAGCCAATACCTGATCTGGTCAACTGATTAATTTTGCAAATTATCAATTCATTTTACCAAGTATGCTGTCCTCAGCATCAATATTCACAAACACCTAAATTATCATTTCCCAGCCCAGTCTGCTTTATTTTAGTGTAGTCCACACTCTTGAGATTGAAAATTTTTCAATGAAAAAAACCATACCCATAAACAAGTCAATGATACCAGAAGTCAGTCCTTTGGTACTTCTTAAAAAAGCTGCTGGACTACAGGCAATTTCAGAGAATCTTTAAATCTTTATGTCAATTATCAGGGATACAGAAAAGTGAAAGCTGCAGAAGTTCCAACAGTCAGACTCTGTATTTTAAATTTTTTATATTACTCTCAAATAATATAGATAAACTACTTTTTAGGTCTGAAATAATTAAGTAGTAGAAGAAAGAGAAGTTGCCAGAAGCTGAACAGTAAAGCGTTAGTGAGAAGCCTGGCAGAGGCTCCAGAGGGCAAAAGCACTGCACATCAATACAGCGAACGTGTCGACTCAACCCTTACTTATACTGGTATCTAACACACAGCACACTTATGCTCAACAGCTATTGTACTTAACAGAAATCATTAATATCATACCAGAGAGCTCAGTCAAATACATAACCTCAACCACCTGTTCTGATGTAGAAACAGGCCTAAACCCCACTCAAAAGCCAAGGAGCTCAGCAGGACCTGAGTGCACAGTGCCCTCCCAGTCACCGAGGGTGTTTGTGGCAGCAGATTTGCTGCAGAACACCATGTGAGATACATCAACCAGTTGTGACAGTCAATATGTTATTGCTCTATGTACCACCTTGTGTATACACGTCTGGATGGGGCTGGGTAGAAATCTTGGGACTGTAAAGCACATCAGCGAATTGTGTCCTGCTTCTCTGTCATACTTAGCCAGCAGGAATGATGTACTTACCACTCAAGGGTTAAACACAGGAAATGCTGGCACTACCAAAAGATTATCCATCTAACTCAAGAATTCATACTGGTTTTGTTTGTAAAGACAAGCAAAAGCCAGGAAAACGCTGAGCAGAGAGCACAGTGTTGCACTCAGTTACAAACCCAACTACGTGCAACAATCTAACGAGATTCTTATCAAACAGGTCACTCATTTAGCCCTCCAACAGGCAAAGTATGATATTGCTTCATATTATGAAAAATCTATTAAGAGTTTTTAAGATAATATTTGGCAATAGTCGTCGTATTAAACCAAAATTAGGCACTCACTATCCAAGCATCTCCACAGAAAATGCTTATGAGCAAAATGGTTTCTATCTCTTTTGACCTGTGCTACTGCCAAAATAAATCTTGTGAGATCCAAGGTTAATCCCTCTTTAGCCAATATAACAGTCTTCTAATATGAATAATGAGGAAAATTACAAACAAAATCAACATTATGAGACTTCAATAATTTTAGTGACACTTCTTCTGCAATTTTAATCTTTTTTTATGTGATAACATTGATTTCCAGTGTTTTCCTTATTAAGTAAAATCAGCCACTACAGAATCTGACTAACCCGAAAGACAGGTTCTCTGAAGGCTTCCCTTCTTCAACAAGGTCTTATTATTAAAACTTATGACCTGGCTTTAAGTAAACATAACACTACTTTCATGGGTTAGTAAAAGCTATTCCTAAAGTAAATTGTTGATGTCAAACAAGCTGACAAGCTGAGGGTGGGGAGGCTTAATCTAGAAAGCTCGGTCCATCTTGCATGTAGATCAGGCAAGTGTACTATGAATGGCTCAAAACCCCAACATTATTCCTCTCCCCACACCCTCAAAGATCTCAAACCTGATTTGCTTCTTTTCCAACAGTAAAATCCTTTAAGACCTTTGATACTGGGTCAAAATGTCAAAGAAATTTTCAACAGAAACTGAAATTTCAAGTTATACTTTTCCCAGTTGAAGCCTTTGTCATTATGTAAGTTCAATTTACGGAGAGGAGTTTTAAAAAGTGTAAGTAGCAGGTATATACAAGACTTGTTCAAAAAGACCAATACTTTCCAGTTCTGATTTAAGAGTGACAGTGGGGGTGGGTGGGGAGGCTGTCCCCATCTCACCCATTTGGAGAGATCCCCTAAAACAAAACCAAGATGACTGAGTGTGTACCACCTCCTGCTAAAACTCAAGTCTAAGACACTTGGCCAACAAGACTTTGTGCCAAGGAATTTTTATAAGATATAAGTATTTACATGCTCATCACGGGGCAGGAAGGGGGAGGAGGAGGATAAATCACCTGTACACAGCCCTGTTCTTCAACATAAGCCATAACATTACTAGTCAGACAAAGTTGAAAGCATCTAATATTCCCCCACGTTTTGGAAAAGTGCTGGTCATGCACTGTTAGCATCTGCTGGATCAAATACATGGATACCTTTTAAAAGTCTGTGCAAAAAGTATATGTAATTAAGGTATTGTTTTGTTTGTATGACCAGATGCACAGAAAAACCTCAAAATTGGAGCAGGGAGGAAGGAAATCAGACAGCACTGAACAGTGCAGAATAGGAAGAAAACCAGTTTTCTAATTCTGGTTCTTTAAGACTAAAGTCCTCTGAAAATAAGTAAAGCACCATTTCTGGTGTATTTACATAAAACTGACTATTTAGCTGATGTATCTTTTTTTCCTTTGGGTCCTCAGTGCCAAAATAAAACAATTCTACTGTAGCACAGTAATCAGAATAAACTGAAGTCTAACAGCTACTTAAAATTCACAAACCCATCAAACCTGGTCTGACAAAAAGCCTTACTCAGAAACACAGCCATCTAAAGTGACATGACCTATGTTGCAAATAAAGGTGCCTGAAGCTCCCCAGGGACAGGTTTTTTTTCTCAGTAGAACCTCAAAAAGATGACTTTGAAGTAGTACTTTGAAAGGAAGACAGATATTGCTATTCTGTAATGAGTTTTAAGGAAGCAATGTCTATATTCTGTGCCATTCCTCCCACACATTCTTCAATAGCACACTCAGTTTTTCTTTTAGTTGAATCAATTTAAAATACATCCTTCAGGAAATGAGCACCTGTTAGGAAATAAGGAGTTCACAGGTTATAGTGCCACAATATGAAAATGTCAGCACACAAAAAAAGCTATGATCTCTACAGGAACTATGAAGAATTCATAATCCAAAATTAAAAAGATGGAATTCTGATCTGTATCCCATTACAAGACAGAATGATCTACAATCACTTAACTTTTTAACTGGAAGTTAAAGCAAGGTTGTACTCAAAGAAGAGATTTTTTCACCTATTTTGCTTTACTGAACAAGGTGAAATCACTTCCTTGGGCGTTAATTTGAATGATGCAGACCTCAACTATTCATTCCATGAAACTTGCAGATGGGTAATACTCACTCCTACCTCAACCACTGCAATGAAATCCTCCTCTCTTTCTTCTATTTTGAAAAGTCTGATGTGGCAACTAATCACTATCAAATAATACTCTAAGGAGAAAAAAATTAAGAAACAGACAGTAGCATTGCAGAATGAAGTGTACAGACCCTATCAGGAGTCCTGCTGCATTCTGAAGATACTCAATTCTGTGTTGAATTCTACTGCTAAAAGCAAACCTAAACTGTAACTAAGAAAAATACCTAAGCACTGTCTGGCACATGATCTCATGAAATTTCTCTTGACAAAAGGCCAAAGACCTTCCCGAATTAATTCCTGTTTGGATGCTCCTTCCATAGGATATGATCTAAAATAATTCCTATTTGAAAACTTCAAGTAGCAAATAATCTACCTAAAACAGAATTAATCTGGGCTCAGAATGAAACAGCAAATATTGCTCTTCATCATCACTTTTCTTCTGTTACATATTCAGATGCTTCAATCTGATGAGCCTTTTTTCCCCCTTACCTTCTGAGAAACTGGACAAAGTGAATAAACAGGCCCTTGGAAGTCAGCAAGACAAACAAATGGGAACACAGACAAATGGGATCATCCTTTCTACTAGTACTTCCTACTTCCTGGGTAGCCACAAGAACTGGTAATTCAGGAAGAAATCCCTGCTGGACAGCAAATAGCCTCCCACTTGATACCATTGTGAACAGATTCAAGGGCCAGGCCAATCTTTTTTTTTTTTCTTTTTTTTAATACACAGAATATCGTACAGCCAGGCAGAGGCCACCAGCACAGCTATTCTAAAGATCACTCTATTTAAGTCACATGAAATTTGGCAACACTTCCATGAATACTGGTTGTAACATATGAACAAATACTGGTCTTCATCAATCAGCTGAGAGCTCTTATTATCCCTTTCTGGGGGGAAGGGGAAGAACAAAGAAAGAGAAGCGAGAAGCTGCACTTTTATCCGACTATTAGACTTTACTCTGCAAACTACAGCATCGCTATTTGTACAAATGGGCAGCTTCAGCTGATGAGCCATTTCCCTGTAGCATCATAAATAGAGAAAAAATTCAATTCCAGAGTAAAATAAAAGTATTTTGGTCATTAAAACCAATAATTTTTAAAAAATCCCAATTCACACTTAGGGCAGTAAATTAATACAGAATTCAGAACAGAAATATTACAGCCAGCATAGTGTAATAAACAATGACACTTCAGCAAAGAAATAATGAAGACAGGAAAAAATCAGGCTCTAAGTTTTGAAGTAAAATATTAAATAGCAATCAGAAAGCTGCAAACTGTAACATAACCTTATGTTCATCTTTATAGTTATGATTTCATAACTGTTTTCTCAAAGAAAAATGTTTTTAAACAGAGCAAAACCCAATAGCTACAATAAGTATGAGGCTATCAGCTCTTCAATTGTGTGTAACCAAGAAACTACAGCTTGCCTATACTTGTGCAAGCAATCATTCGGATAAATAAGACTGTTTATTCAGATTAAAGCCAGTAGCAATTAATATCCTTATCTTCTTTGTATCTTGCATTGCATTGACCTGAAGTACTGCATGTAAATTGAAGAATATGTTACTAATAATTGGTTATTTTTAAGAAGTATCACTGTGCATATGCATATTTAATGATTTGTACTGATGATTCCATAACTACTTCTCTTTCATCCTATTCAACTAATTATTCTTAGTTTACAACTGTCAGAATTTTTCAACTGCCAGCTTCAAATCAAGAAATTGCACATCTTAAAGGAAAATTAAAAAAGAGATACTGACAAGTTTCTCGTGCTGTATTTGCAACCAAACACCCCTTCTGAGATTAATTCTCTATCAAGATTGGGAAGCGAATGGGCATTTTGTTACACCAGTGGCTTACGGTCATCCCTGAGGCTGCAAAAAGAAAACATGATTCCAACATGCATCACACTGTTTTCAAGAGACATTGGGAAGTATTAGTGCTGCTTCACAGCCCTCTGGAGGAGACCTCATTTGGTCAAGCACCTCCAAGGAACGACTAACTGGAACAGACATGGTGACAGCCAAGCAGGGCCGTCAGCAAGAGGCCTGGCTCGTTTAGCTTAGCCAAGCAATGAAGTCCTCTGCAGATGTACTGGGATGGGCAGAAGACAAGAATTAAAATGAGGACAGGGAAGCAGAGTAAAGTGTCCTGGAATACACTCACAGTGAAGGATAAGTCTATCAGTCACAGCACGAAGGACGCAGAGCAGAACTGAAGATCCGGTAGTGAAGATCTATCTCAAATGGAGCTGAATTAGCTAATGAAAGGCACTTTATGGTATTTCTACAGACAGGCAGGACCAAAAAAGCTGCCTGTATCCCTTCACATTTTTATCACCCTTCACATGGAAAAGCTTTGTGGTCACCCAAATATATCTGCGACTCAACTGCACTAGATGAGCTGGCTTAGTCTTCTGGGTGATTTTTTCAATTCTATTTGCAGCAGGGGAGAAGAAGGTAAATTTGCCTACAATGGTTTTTATAAAGCTCTTATATACTTTTTTACACTGCATTTAAAATAAAAAGCAAAAAAAATATTTGAAGTTATGTATAAAGGTATGGACAATTTGCAAGTTAAAGCAAACCTGAAAACCTGAAACCAAATTAAAATCATAAGGGAAGGAAATCATGTCTCTTATTTGTGGATGTACAGGAATTAATAAGATCAAAAGAGTTTCCAGCACAGAATTAAATGCTATCCCCATCTGACAAGTGAAATGGTAGCAAGTACACAAAATAACAGAACTAACTTAAGCACAGATAAGCTTAGACTTCAGTGAAAAAATACTTGGATCTGTAATACTTCAGTGTGCAGCTACCAAGAACCCAGGTTCTCCAGCGGAAAAAGGGAGAGAAGGAGATTTTGCTTTCATTACACACATTACAAATTCTTTAGGAGCACATATCCCATCCCACATGCAATACGTCCCTTCTTGGTAGCTAAATATGACACAGAAACAGAGCCAATCCACCTCCTTCCAGGATTCTGCCTTTACTGTTCCAGGAATATGTTCAATATTTTCCCAGCAATTTTGCAGTCACATGTGCTAAAAGATACCAAAAGCTAATAATGAACATGATTTGAGCATTTATTTTCCAAAGTACAATGGTCAGTCTTCTGAGCAGGTAGTTAAAATGCCTCAAAAATCTCTCAACTAGCCCTGACACATAACAAGCATGCATATACCTTTTTTTCCTAATATAGAGTCGTTAGAAATTTAATCTGTTGTTTATACTTCAATCCTGAACAGAAATGTGTAAAATTAATGGGATTATGCAAAAAACCCCCAAAAAGCCACCAAAATGTGCCTGCACTTTCCTTATGAACAGTAAGAAGTATTCATCCAAAGGCAAGTGTAAGATGCATAAGACAACATTTAGAAGGTAGCTACTCGACTGTGTAACTTCAGTGCTACAACTGTAAATGCCCTACTCCAGGAATTATGCTACACAAAAATGACCTCACCTGTTAACTAGTAAAGGGTTAAAACATACACACTCCTGACAGTAAAACCTCAGAGTATTAAGTAAAGCCGTGCATGGGAGAGGACATTTTCAGAAAGATCCACCAAGTACAATTTCTGAAACTAGCCATGTTTTTCCCACAGCAGAGAAACAGAAAAGTCAGACAAATTGCATACCCTGTACTTGGACATGACACAGACAATATGAACCAGAGAAATAGTTCTCCATTTCTCAGCCCATTCAATTCTGCAAAAATCAGCATCAGTAAGAAGCAGAGTCCTAATTTAACAGTTAAGACTTAAGAGTAATCAACAAAATTACAGGAGAAGATGCAGCAAGTAAGCTTTAACATCAGAACTGCATTCAAAGGCTGTTTCTAACAAATCACTACAAAGTTAATAAAACCACAAGTTACGCAAATATCCAGAGAACATTACCTCAGTCCTTGCACTTCATTACCCTCAAACTACCCAGCTCTTGATGCTCAGCATACACCCAAACACCACACTACTGAAACAGAACACGTCATTTCCTTCAACTACCAGCATAGGAGGCACCAGAAATTTACTGAATCGACTGAGGAAACATGTAAAATTTGAAGCCCTTTGACCCAAGCATCTGATTTACTGCTGCAACTTAAGAAGCAGAGATCAGTGTGTCCAGGAGTCTATCTCACCAAAATGCAGGGGTGTATATGGCAGGAAGACAACCATGAATCCAACATACATACCAGGAACAAAAGAAGAAAAGTGGTATCTCCAAAACTCTCACCTGGAATGTTCCTAGACCCAAGCATGTAAGGGCTATAATGAGAAGCGAGCCAAATTTATGTCCTGGACTGGATTTGTAGGAACACTTGCCTGTATTTCCTATACTGAGGAGGATCACTCTTTTGGGGGGGGAGGCATTAAGGAGAAGCAGGGGCAGCTGAGCTGAGACATCTGTAACTACAAAGTCTTTAAGACAATCTGTGAGGAGACTACAAAGTCTTTAAGGCAATCCACGGAGAGACTGTGAAAAACAAGGCAGCTAAAGAGCTGTACCAGAGAAAATGCCATAGAGAACAAGCTGTCTGCTGGCCCTGCCTTGGGCTGTGTACTTGGGCTTGTCTGGATGTTCTCTGCCTCCTTCAGTAACTTGTCAGAGGAGCAGAAATCACATCTATCAAGTCTAACCAACAGGCAGATGTGCATCACCTCTAAGGCATCGCAGAAAGCTACTCAACATTCATTCATAACACCAGCTACTGTTTGTGAATATTTTACACTAGGACCATGAGCAAAACATCAGGAGTCTAAAGATGATATACCAGGGCAATCTGAAAAGGAATCTAAAAGAACAAGTAATTATTCACAAAAGTTCATAAAATCCAAACAACCAATCCATCAGTCTTAGACATATGCACACAAATGTATGAAGCGTAAGAAAAGGAGCTAGAATTCTCTGAACATGATTAAGGCTATGATCTACTCCATAAGAGTCCCTTTCCTGCTGGAATACTAACACAGAGCATTGAGTCAGTTCACAGAAAACCAAAAAACACAACAAACCCTCAAACAAATAAAAACCCAAACCAAACAAATCCAAGTGCCCAGGAGCGTTATGCCCTATACCCAAAGGACACAAGCATCACAAATGCAGAGAGATATCCTGGAAGTCTGTAAATAATAAAAGAAAGCAAGCATGTGAGTGCAAGCAAGCTGTAAGCTTACTACAGACCATCAAAAATAGTCAAGAGACAGGAGATATTCTTTCTGATCACGTAGAAGAAGGAAAAAAGCATAAAAATTCTTATTACGAGATACTAAGAACCTAGGCCCCTACTGAGACTGATTCAAGGAACTTACATTTTTAAAACACAGAAAGCAACTGGAGACACTTCCTTTAGCTGTAGCCAGTAAGAAAAAAAGTGGTTGACAGTAAACAATAAGAGACAGTTTCAGTGGAAGTGAACCATCAAGTGAACCAAGAGTTACTGCAGAGGGAAAGGAAGGAAGAACAGTAAGAGACAGATTTGACATTACTAAATAAGAGCTCACAGAAGGCAAGTCTACAGCAAGGAAGAGCTAATTCTCAAATGACACAATAGATACAAACAAATTCAAGAAAATCAAGCACAGCAAAATAGAAAACATAGCAAGAGAATAATGACTCAGAAAAAGCATGCAAAAGGAATAACAAGCATAACAATGGCAAGAGAATACAAGGGAAAAATAAAAAAGGCTAAAAGCACAAAACGAAATAATTCTCACAAAACAGCCTGAGGCTACTAAGAAATCATTCTATCAGTATACTACTACTACTACTACTACTACTAAGAGAATTTCTCCATTACTGAACGAAGAGAGAAAACAGATTCAGGAAGAACAAGTCCTCACCAAAGAGATCAACTACAAGCAGGTGACTAGCACAATTAACAAAATAAAATGGGTAAAAATATCCACCCATAATAGTTGATTATCAGAAATGGCCATACTTAGATTTTAGATTTTTTTCCAAGCTGGCTACATCTGATAACACTCAACAAAGTTGCTCAGGAAATCCTCTGGGCTATCTCAAAAATAAATAATCCCATCTTTGAAAACTCATGGAGGACACCTTAGAAAAGGGTGAACTATATAAACCATTTCTTTAAAGCAAAGAAATAACATCACCCCTCAAAAATGACCCCAAAGCTGAGGGAGAAAAAAAACAGCTGGTGAAGGGCAGAAACACCTGAGGAGTGGCTTGTCTTTAGTTCCCAGAGAAGTTAAATATAATCAAACAAGTCTTTTAGATACTTAGATGATACAGAGAGAAGGAACAGCCACCTTGGGTTTGCCAAACACAACCCATGTCAAACCAGTAAAATTTTCTTCAGTGAAAGAGTTACACACAGAAGGAAGAATAAACGTCGCAGTTTACTTGATTAATGTTTGTGACTATTAATTACTAAAACTTTCCCATGATCAAACTAAACAGCAAGATCTTAACAGAATTACCATGCATTTCCAAAGACACATAGGTGACTACATGCAAAAGAGGAGTCAACCAGATCAGACTTGGAAAAAAGCCAATGCTACCTTGGGATGCACAGTGTATGTGACATAAGCCATAATCCTTTCACCCAACACTGCTCCAGGAAGTCTCAGAGGCAAAACTGCAACTCATTCGGAATGTGGGTCTTTGAGCCAGACAGGAATAGCTGGAGAAAAGCCAGAACAGAACTACCACCAGACATAGACAATATTACCTGCCAGGAAAGGCTGAAAGGACTAGGGACATCGAGCTTACAGATCAGAACACCGAGGAGAGAGTAAGAGTCAGTTCCCTCTATCCACAGCAAACAGAATAATCAATAAAATGTTTGATTTGCAGCAAGGGAGATTTCTATGCAATAGAAAATTAACAGCAAAGTATTAAAGGGCAAAAATAGGTTGCTTGGTAAGGTTAAGGAGTCTTCATCAAATACATCATTTTAAGAGCAGATTAAACAACTAACAAGAGCAGAATCAGATCTGTCTCCACTGGCCAGAAGACAGATATATGAATGAGATAAAAACAAGGATGGAACAAAACCTGAAGTTGAGTCTTTATAGCACTGATAAGAGATTCTGGAATATTTCACTCAGCTTGGGTGTCAAACTTAAGGAGCTGGTTTAAAAAGATAGTTGCTTTGATTTAAGTCTACTTCCAAGAGTGCAATTAAAAAAACCCAAAACAACTACAGCAACGAAAAACACCACAACGCAAAACAACCTTAAAGAAAATCAACTGCGTTTTTCAGACAAATCATCTATCTTTTAATACCTACCAATACTGTTGTGCTTTAATAGTAGATAAAAAGCTCAGTAATCAGTACGCTCTACCTGAGACAATTCACAAAGGGAAAAAACAGGGCCACAAAGCTCAACGTCCCTGGAAGTCCCCTGGCTCCCAATACACTGCAGTGTTCACACTGCCCGTCTGCTCACCAGTTACCCAAACATGTGTTCTCTCTCACAAATAGTAAAAGTGTGATTGGGAAGGCAGAAAAAAAAAGACAGCCTAATTAGAAGGATAAATCCACACAGTAGCAGTAGTACACCCAGACATCCTTTCTGCCTTTCTCACCCTTGGAGGCAATACAGTGGAGCTGTAAGCCTAACCAATGCAACTTCCTTTCAAGTGCTGGCCAACTAGCTCAGGATGTCCGACCACAAGGAGGACTGGTTTTCCATGAAGAGGAGCTTCCATCATCCTCCCTGTTCAATATTGTCAGTCAAATTTTGCTTAAGGGTAAAGGAAGAATCACAACAACATATTGGAAGGGCAGACACAACAGGTGCCAGAAAGACACCTTCCAGTGATCCTCTCATGCCTTAATGACAGGGATTCCTGCTCCACTAAACCCCAGTAAAGCCCACTAAGCAGAGACACCTACAGAAGAAATAATCATCAGACGTAACACCTTCCTGACCATGTAGTGACACTTATTAATAGATTACTCCTAAAGTTATTCACACTCTCACATGTCACAGACATACCCCTACACAATATCCATTTTGGTGAAAAAGATTATGACAAGGACACTAAAAATGTACTAATCATAAATAAGAAGCCTTAAAAGCATCAATAAAGGCAGATCCCACTGTATCAATTATTTTTTGCTGATCATTACTTAATACAAACACTAAAAAAAACTTCACATGTAACTTCAAAATTTAAATTACTCAAGCAAACTATACAAAAGAATGAATTTGTAGAAAAAGTGTCAGAGATAAGACAATGCAAGCAAAATAAAACAGAGAAAAGTAACTTCCTGTTATTAAAAAAAAAAGAGGAAATTCATGAGTAACAAGGAAACTATAGAAAAATTTTTTCCCACCAGAAGAATTCATCCCTAACTTGGGAAAACATTTAAAATGTAAAAATACAATTTTCTGGGAATTATTTTTTAATATTAGGGCAATACCTCACATACTGAGAGTTGGAGAGGGAGTATTGATCTGCTGGAGGGCAGGAAGGCTCTGCAGAGGGATCTGGACAGGCTGGATCGATGGGCCAAGGCCAACGGTCTGAGGTTCAACAAGGCCAAGTGCCGGGTCCTGCCCTTGGGCCACAACAACCCCTGCAGAGCTCCAGGCTGGGGGCAGAGTGGCTGCTCAAGAAATGACTGGATGTGGCACTAAGTGCCACGGTCTAGTTGACAGGGGGGTGATCAGTCTTGATGATCTCAGAGGTCTTTTCCAACCCAAATGGTTCTGTGATTCTGTATCCTCCTATTATAACATCGCACACAACTTATCAGCTATTTCACCAAGCCAAGACCTCATGGAAAAAGCAAATGATAAGTGATGTTGACTTTCTCAGGATTATCACAAATATAAACAGGGTTGGGAGTAACTTCCCTTGATTTTTTTTCAGTGTCTTCAGTTCAAGGGAGTTCAGATCCTCTAGGCTTTAGCAGAGGAGAGACACAGATTAAATGGGCTTTTACAGCTTAGCCATCAAGTCATCAGAAACACCTGACTGAGAGGATGAGCCAATCTCACCAACAGGTAACATCATTAGGTGCAACACGCTGACTTCAGAGTTTGTTTCAAAACTGGCTTCACATTTAGACAAATACTCATTTCTGTCATTAGTCAAAAGCCAAAAAGGCAAGGACACATTCAGACTTATGTGGATGTTCTACTTGTATGTAAGGAATAAATTCCCACAGGCCATTACTAGCAACGGTTTGACAGACTCTTGGGGACCAGAACAATCCCTAAACCCTACACAATCACTAGATTTTTCACCTGATTAAAAATGAAAACATAGGTTCAGAATGACTTTAAATATTGACAGAAGAATGTTCCTCTTCATTCTTATATTAAGATACAGCCATAAAGTTTAAAAAACCCCATGCAACAAGGAGTCTAAATAATATTCAAAGTATGTGTGCTTAAGTGTCATGATTTCTACATAATTCTGAAAAGTGGTCACCAATGGTAGCACTTCTAAAAACATTATATAATAATTAATATTTAACTTAGTTACTATGCAATGTTTCTCAGTACAAAGTTCCTCCTACTCCTACATAAGGTTTCAAATCTAAAGCTAGTGGAGAACACTGTACAAGTACGGTAGCCTGTTTTCCAGAAAAAAAAATAAAGTAATTGTCATTTTTTTTCCTCTGAAATCATAAGAATCTTTTTTAAAGCTTTCTTATATCTGAAAATTATGGAACTTTGTCCATTTTATTCCTGTGGTTTAGACTCCTGTGATGCTAAAAAAAAAAGCCCCAACCCAGTCAGCGTCAGGCTGCTGCTGCAAGCTGTCTCAAATCACAGCAGACACCAGTACAATTCCCTGCAGACTCCCTCAAAAGAAGCAGAGAATGACAGTATAGTGGAGATGAATCTTGAGAGTAGCCAAGGAAAAGAAGTGAAGATAAAATAAAGATGATCACACAGATAAAACTGCAAAGTTTCTTTGACAGTAAAGAGGAGTTCTCTCTCTTGCTGGGTGACAAAATAAAACCTTAATTCATTTGAAGCCTATTCCAGTGAAGGTTTGGGTTTCAACTACACATTATCTACAGCCACATAGATAAGTTAAGGCCATTAAAATAAAATTGTGAAAAACTTCTACTGAACCTCAGCTAAACCACTAACTTGCCATCTGTTGTAGCAGCAGCTTATTGAAGATAAGCAGCCTCAAAGCATTATGGCAATTAAGAAATCTTTTGGTCATTAACTCCACACCAATTAAACACTAAAGGCTGGCAGAACTGAACTGTGGCTCAGAACTGCATTTTAAGGCAAACTCTTCTGTTCCCAATGACTGGTTTCCCTACGAGACCCAGTGTGGCAAAGAAGCTTTAAGCATTTCCTCAGGCACTTTGGCCATTGGCAGCCCCAACACACACACGTGTGTTCTCCTACTCAAAAAAAAATTTACACGCACACATACAAACTAGTTAGTTCACTTACACAGCAACCTCATTAACCCACATTCAAAAATATCATATTTCAAAAAGCTTGGGTTCATGCACACACACATTCTCACTCACACATCTGTCCAGCAAAGCGTCTCTGGGGTTGTGTCACCGTTAGTGTTACCCAAATTCAGAGCCTCATATCCATCTCTGTGAAACACCCCTTATAACAAGTTTGAAACAGTCAACAATTGGCTTTAATATGATTACAGAATTTGAAAGAAGTTCCTTAACTTCTTGTAATATTTACAAACAAACCAAAAAGTCAACAAAAACCTGTTTACTCAAGGCACTTCTAAATCACACTGCCTAAATCAATGGAAAAAACCCTCTAATATTAGAAAATATCTGAACTACCTTGAGAAGAAGACAAGACTGAAAGGGTACAACTTATCAACGTCTCTAAGTATCTGAAGGGAGAGTGTCAAGAGGATGGGGCCAGGCTCTTCTGAGCAACAGAAGAAGAGGCAATGGGCAGAATCTTGATGCACAGAAGTTTCACCTAATCATGAGGAAGAACTACTTTGTTGTGTTGGTCACTGAGCCCTGGAACAGGTTGCCCAGAGAGGTTGTGGAGTCTTTCTCACTGGAGATATTCAAGAACTGTGTGGAAGCAATCCTGTGCAATGTGTTCTAGGAAGATCCTGCTTAAGCAGGCAGGTTGGACCAGATGACCCCACTAGTGGTCCCATCCAACTTAAGCAATTCCGTGTACAATTCAATGGTACCATCACCTTCCTAGCTTAGGAAGACTTCTGCTCTGAGAGCTAAAGCTTCTATTGCTGCACAAATGGGGAAAGAAAACAAACACCCTGCCACCAAAAACTAGAAAACAAGCTTTGGCTTAAAAAAAAAAAATCATCTTAAAAGCAAAACTACTTCAGTCCCAAAATACAGAACAAATTGCAAAGTTTGCAGTGCCCACAGTCAGTGCACTGACTTCAACCATGTCAACATACAGCTGTTTGTATCAGTTCTCTCTCTTTGAAAAAAGCCTCAAAGAGGGAAGCTGGTGGCAGAGCGTGTTCAAGTCTGGCACCCCTGCCTAAAGCCACTTCTTTTGCTTGTAAGGAGCTGTCACTGATGCAGCCTGACAGCACAAAGCTTAAAGCAAGGAGTCAAGGTAGAGCCTTACAGCACTTTGCAGAACACTATGTGAACACTACATTTAATACAGTTCCAACTTATTTCAGCATTGCACACAACGAGATATGCCCTAATACACAGACTGTAAAGAGTCATGGCTTGCATTAATTAAAAGACTTCTTCGCAGAGCAGGATCCATTTGACAGCCTTCTTCTCTTTGCTTCACCTTACAATGCTGATATAATTAAGTTTATTTTAAGTGTCAGTAATGGCAGACACTCAAAACCTATGAGGGACATGACTAAAACTTCTTAGTCAAGTCCAAAAAAACAAGTCTACATAATGCCATGCTCAGCAAGTACGTTCAAAAGTCTGTCTTTCATGAGCTCACCTGCCCATTTCAAAAGGCTAAGGATATTTCATGTAACATCAATAATATTTGCTCTTTTATAGCTCTTCGTCCCCTCATCCACATTAACTCATCTCCTACATCACCCAAAAGAAAAAGCAAAGCAATTTTAGTCGTATTCTATCCTCCCAAAGACCCCATCCTCATTCACTACCCACAGAATTTTTAATTGACCAGATCAGTAATTGCCACCTGTTTCTTCTGACATCTGGGGAGAATAAAAGTATACCAAAAAAGACCAGTCCCCGAGAAAAGAGTGTTTTGCTACATACAAAGTATATTCAAGTGCTCTTTCACGGTCTTGTTCAGATGTCAGTCTAGTTGGCAAATATCCATGTTTATAGCTCCTAAATGGTTAGTGGTGGTAGAGAAAGAAAATTGCATGGGCAAGGCTGAACACAAACTTGAGTTATCCTGCATCAGCTCTGGCAGCAGCCAGCCAGCCCTGCTAGCACACAGCTGTGCTAAATCCACCTGAGAGGCAGATTACTACCATAAATCCAGATCACATATTAGCTTAGATGACCAATTTTTGATGAAATCTGGCTCAGGAGGTAGATGGTTGTAACACAACATGCCATATGCATTTCTCCCCTTCTCCATAGCTTTATGAGTGTTATAACTAAATGAGATTCCCAGTACTGTAAATCTCCTTCAGCTTCTGATGCTGTAGAGAAACATGCCTACTACTCTACCCTTTACTCTCTGGTACCCTTTTTGGGGAATAATTTTAGAGGTTACTTCTGCTATGCTTGCAGATTTCATAAAGGAGGTGAGACCTTAAGGAGAAAGGAAAAAGAAAACTACACAAAAAAAAAAAATGTATCTCACAATTAATTCACTATTGACCACAGAAGTCTAAAAGCCTCAGTGTAGACTTCAGTTGCCAGTATTCCTATTCCTAATTCAGAAAACTACAGATGGGTCCATGGAGCCCTTTATATTTTTACAGGACAACTACTGGATTTAATTACTACAGCTAACTTATCAACCATGGATTATTTAATAAGCAGATATCAATCACTAGAGTTTTACATGCTAGTGATACATGCATGCTTTCATACACAACCATTCGAAAGCTCACCTCTACAGCACATGTACAGATTTGTGACCTAAACCATACACTGCCCAGTTCTCTACACTATTTGGTTTTGCTGTAAGTAGAGAGGTTCTTATTTCCAAAAAGAGCAACAACTGACTTACGGACCAAAGCGAGCAAAGCTGACATTGCAATGCAAGCCATGACTAAACTGGCACTTTTGACATTTTTGGCATAATAAATATCTAGAAGAATAAAGATGGTCATCTGAAATTTTGTACCTAGAACAGTAAAGTTCCCTGTGCTGCCAGCCAGACACTTCTATCCAGCCTGTTACCTTTCCCTGGAGAAGAAAGGAACAGCTATTTAGAGCAGCAAACACTGCCCCAACAGCTGATCGCATCCTCCATCTGTTTGCAACTCAACCCAGACCACTGAACTGCCGCCAAAGCAGTTAAAGAAAAAAAATAATCCAGCAGCTTTTTCCTAAGAGCAACTGCCATCCAGGCACACTCCCAGAAAGCAGCCCTCTCTGCCTATTGCTGCACAGGGCTCCAGCCCCTCCTGCACCAGCATCAACTCACCTCCCACAGCCACGTTCTAGGATGTGAGTGGGAGATGAGACCGTAAGAGATGCCCTAAAATCCAGATGCCATGACTAACAAGTCTGCTCTACATCAAGGCAGGCCAAAGCTCTGGACTTCAAAATAATGACTCTTGTGACACTGTAAATACTTTATTATTTACTTTGAGGATTGTGGTCTCGTGTTTTTGAGGATCCCTCACTAGCAAACACTTGAAAAAGCTACTACAAGCCAGTTCAACAGATCAGTGTGTGAAAGGAGGACTATTGCAAAAATATACTGTGCATGAGGATTTAACTTTGTGACATTCCACCCTAAGTAACACTACAGAGGCACCTCCAACCTACTGTGTTTTATTCCTCTAGGCCTGAGGAGAGACAATGCATAGGAATATTTCATGGAAGTACCAAGTGATTTTCTTCTGGGAAACACACTATGGAGTCAATAATTTTTCTCCCTATAAATGAGCAAAGCTACTCTCTCAGTTTTAAGAAATGATCCAAAGGATCACTTATCATAATCCTTATGAACTCCAACTTTTTTTTTTTTTTTTCTCTTTCAGGAAGAAACCATAACTGAAGAGGCAGGTAAAGGCTAAGCATGGCCTCCTATCTAGGTTTTTCATACTATCTGACTTAGGGCATCCAGCTTGTACCACAGTCTCTCAAGGTTTTCTTCAATAAACAGAGTGGTGCAGATGGCCACTCTACAGAGTGGTGCAGAACAGGAGTGCCTTCTGCTCAGACACCTGAGTGGGTTCTGTGATTATCAGGAATTTTGAGATGGAGAAAACTACATTTGTGGCTCTTGCAAAAGAAGGGGAATTGATTATTTAAGGACAGGGTTCAGGTATGCACTCCAAGTAAATTTTTCCACCAGTCCAACATGAACAACAGCCTCGAACAGGCTCACAAGCAGATACACTAAGTTTCCCCCTAAAACCACTTTGTAAAACAGTGCTCAGACTAACTTCTGCACCACTAAAGAGGCTGTACACTATTAAACAAAAAAGTAAATATTTTGAAAATATTTAAGAAAAAATCCATACTTCAGGAATATTGCTATGTTACTCAGACCTATCTTTAACACTGTTCCTGGTGTGTTTCTTCACACAGATAGGAGGTGAAGGTCAATAATGTCACAGGCTGCCTTGAATTTTTACACTATAAACTTAAGTAACTCTTGTGTAAAAAAATAATGGCATATTTATTCTATTGCATTCTCAGACAACCCTCAATGTGGGTAGTTCCCCTAATAACATTAAGAGTAGCATTGTAAATGTCATTTCACAGTTGAACTCTTCATTTGCAGCACAAGAAACCTGGAAATTGTAGATTAAGACATTAGCAGAGAAAAGAACCACGGTATTCTTCTAGCCATTTAACTCAATTTTTTCTTTATGTTTAATCATCCTAGGAAAAAGTCACATATGGAATACTCTTTCTCAAAACAGAGCAGTCCAAAGCTACCTTGGCCACTATTAAAATTCAAAAAACCAAACCCACAAACCACAAGAAAGGAAAACGCAGGACTGTTTTCATTACCTTAATAACAGGGGATATATGACCTCCTTTCCACCAGTGAAGGAGCCCCAATAAATATTAAATCTTCTTTGATTACCCAGATGCATATAAACCCAGAACACTGCCTAGCACATCCATGAAGCCCTGTACATCCTAAGCAAAGCAAGTTTATTTCCCAGCTATTTCTCCCAATCACTTTGCACAGCAGGTCTTCAGCAGACCTGTATTTGTTCAGGACCAGCCTTGCTACACACATATATCAAGGACTAAACAACAAAGCACCAAGGGACTGAGCACCAAGCCACCACCAAATTGAACTTTCACATCCACTCAGCTCTCCTTGCTAGGCCAAAAGAGAGGCAGACTGGATCCCTTCCTCACACAGACTCTAAAGGAGAAAGGGTCTGAGGGCTCCCCCCAAGATGGGATACAACTACGAAAGGATAAATGTCCTAACCAAGAAAAGAATTATTAAGTACCTAAATAATCAGAACCTTCAGATACTGTTTGGGGTCAAAAAACTTGAAGGAGAAGAACTGGACAAGAACCCTGAACATTCTCATCAATATGCACCTATTTCACAACTAACTTTTCATACTAATCTAGTTCCAAATAAAATCAACAAGGTTTTGCTTCCACAGTCAGGAAACAAAAGTCTGGAAGGGAGGGGAGTCACTATGCTTTTCAGACTAAAAGAGTTCTCTCTCTTAATCTCACAAACATTTTGTAACTAATACACCAAGGAAAAAACCCCTTTGCCTTCACACCCAGAATCAAATGTCTCATAACAAAGCCAAAGGAGGATACTTAGCTTGTACAGATTAGATACTGCTGAACTAGATGCCAATTTTTTGGACACTCTTTCCACATGTCTCATTTAACAATTCACAACCGATTATTCTTGTTATGAACTGCCCATGATTTAGCAGGTGCAGGAGGTGGGGGAGCAAGGGAGTGCTCGGGGATTGGATGTACGTCAAGGTCATGAGTACACACAGCACACACTTCCCGGGAGCAGCACTGCACGCTCTGACCCAACCACTAACACGTGTGCCTGTGGCCTCGGACCTATTAGCTGAAAAATGCCTTAACTGACCATGGGAAGAAGCTAAGAAACAGCTATTAATGTGAATGTTATGCAACCATTAAGCTTGTTTTAAAGTTTGAAATGTTCTAGTTCTCCTTCTAAATTAGCAAGTTAACTCAACCATACCATCTAAACCAAATCCTAATAGTTTCATCCCATTCCCTTACATCTCCTTTTATTAAAAAGAGAAGAGCATAAGCTCTTCAGGGCAGGGACTGCATGTCTATTACAAAAATAAAAAAAGAATTGAGTCAGAGGAACAAATTTGCTACCTGACTGTCAAAAAGGCTTATTTTTCTTCAAGCAAGCGTTGAGTGTTTAGAAGTACCTGCTTCCTCAGCCTGAGGAGCAGAGGTCACAATACTATTTTATTGACTGGCATTTATCCAGTTTACCTGAGCCTTGACACAAAATTGGCCAAAATAAGTTTGCTTTTGGAGGGGAGGAGGCCCTACACAAAAGCACAAAAGCTGGCTATTCGCTGAACTTCTGAGCTCCTGACAAAGCTCCTCTTTTGAATGTTTCCTTTCTTTTGAATGTTTGAATCATGAAGGGGGAAGAGAGAACAGGGAAAATCTCAAATCACAAATCAAACACAGATATCAGTAAAACACAATGAGCTACAAAGCTGCTGAAAAAAATTGCAATGTAGGGTCTGCTATGTATAGAATCTCTATTTAAAAAGCAGTTCCTTTAATAATAAAGGAATAGTCCAATGAAAAATTTTATTACATTCTAAAACCAAGAGCTCTCAAATGTAAGAAGATTTAATACATTACTACACTTGACAAACAATACTTTGAAAAATGCAAGTGAGAGAACTGTAAAATGGCTACTAAATTATTCCCCGTATTAATAACACAAGATTGGTCAGGCCTGTAACAAAAAGTACTTCTGTAGCTGATCAGCCTGACATAACCCCTCTTCACTCCAAAATTCCTGAACATAGTAAGGAATAGCCAATTTTACTACAGTGTACCTATGAGTTATGCAGTGGTTGCTAAAGATAATCAAATGCCTCTCACAACGCCAATAATCCAAGTCCATCAAAAATTTATAGGATCAAATTATGAAGGCCTGATGCAATGCACTACTGAATTAAAACAAAAACAAAACCAACCAACTCAACAAAAAGCAAGATCTATTTCTTTAAATATGTATATTAAAAAAATTTGAAAATTCCTAGATAAGTCCTGCAGCAGCACTGGACAATTAAGTGACTTGGTTTCCAATTCCAGTTAAAGCTGACTCAGTTACAGGTTTCCAAAACTCAGACTCCCTTGCACTGATACAGTGCCAAAGCACCCTTAATTTCACTATCACTCTAAAATATCTGACAGTGCTTCAGAGGATGAATTCAGATGCTATAAAGCATATGCATGGGATAACATACCTTCCAGGAAGATTCCATTAGGAGCTGCCCACTTGCATCCCAGAACAAGACTTAGCATGTACTCTAACCCAGAATTTAGCCTACAGTCTTAAAAAACCTTCAGATAAGATGCATAAAAACCTCAGTTAAAATATACTTGTTAGCTCTAAGAGGCTTAGGTAGAATTTCAGTACCGGCACATGCACCTCATTCCGAACAACTACTGACACCCAAGGACGTGGACCACGCACAGAATCATCCCTTAAAAACACCCTGGTTCACTCTGTATTTTAGGCAAGTTTTGGAAGAAACATCTGAAAGAACATTAGTAGAAGGATGTGCCCACCCCATCCACAATGGATGCCCTAAAACCATGGAAGTGAGAAAAGCTGGAAACAGGGCATGAGAATAAGTAGAAAACATTATGCTGTACAGCAAATACTATATTTGAGGAGGGGGTTATATTTTACATCTTTTCAGAGATTAAACATTCAAGTTTGTCCCACAGAGCACTGGTTGATGATTTCTATTACCTACCAAAAGGAACTTTACAACATTCTGTGTAAGAAGAAAGTAAAGCAACTCTGGTTACTACTTTAAAGCTACTCTCCATTCAGCCAAAACAAACATTGCACCCAATTTAGAAGTGATCAGTCACGTAAAATACAGTTTTCTTTCTCAACTTCATCCAGAAACAACATATGCTGGTCTTTCCCTCAAAGAGCGAAGTCTTGTTTTAACCATGTACCCTTAACTATCAAATTTTTATATACCATTAAGGAGATTGCATTTTCATGTCAGCAACTGTCGTGTGATCATGCTTTAAGGTTTCACCTTTGCAATAAGATTATCGGTGAACTTTTAAGTACTGGCAATTTTCAAATGTCACCACCATTGGACAGCTATTGAAAGTGTCAAGAAAGAGGTCACTGAAACCACTGTGGAGGAAGCAACACCAACTTTCAAGGAGCATTGTGAGGTATAAGCATTTACCTTTCAAAAACTGAGCACAGGGATTTATCTATCCTCAAAATCTAATTCTAATATGCTGTTTGACTGAACAAGGTCTCTGCTCCAGGTTTGTTCTAGATTAACTAACTGATTTGTTTAACTGACTTCAGAACTCCCCATTTTCCATCAGACTTCAGAACCACTTGCACCACACTAGAAAGTGAAAAAGGAACGCTTGACAAACCACATACACATCTAGGAGCGCAGGCAAAAAAAGATCAATAAGACAAAGTCACAAATGCATTCAGAGTAACACATTGTGCACACTTATAAAACCATAAATAACATATCAGGACGTGTAGCAGACAGAAGTATGCTCCCAGAAATCTAGTGCTGAAATACTGTATTTAATTTTCAAGGCATGACATACTTTCCAAGTTAAGACTCTGAAGACCAAAAAATTTTATCAGGAACTACCTAGTCTGACAAAAAGAAGAAACACAAAGTAGGAAGACTAGCAGCGACATTGGCTTTTAAGATAAATTTCAGAGAAAGATCCAATACTACACATAACCACAAGACACAAACATCAAAATATTGGGGATAGTGGAGCCACATCAAGGTCCCGTTCTGCAGATCACTTCATTGCTTGTTTGATTTCCCTTGGCAGGATGATGTTTAACAATACCTAGGAACCTGTGTCTGGAAAAGCTTGCAAACTTAGATGTAAAACAAAACAAGATGCATCTTCCTGCTAGAGGTTTAGTTAAGAAGAGTATTTAGGAATGACTTGCAAAGTTACAAATAAAACCTTGCACACTTGTTCACTATTATGCACTTCATTCTTCTGGATATCTAAATCACACAAAGACTACTGTCCCAGAAGGAAATTATGCCTGAAATAAGTATCAGATTAGAACAGACATACAGAAACAGCTTATCTACTGTGGATTTTGGGTAACCAGGTATGAAAGTGGATAAAAACAAGTTTTAGAGGGGAGGTGGGAGGGAGAGAAAGTCAGCCTGCAACCATCACAATGCTTGTCAACCCAGCAAAATAGGTGGGCAAAAAACTACCTGGATAAGAAATTAAACCCATGTGCTACATTGTGGTATTTCAGCCACACTACTTAAGCCATTTCTTCTGTTTCTCCCTCATGTGCTCAACAAGTTTATGAGAGCAAGAGGAAACAGAGCAGGCAGTATGACAGACACATGGAAGTCTGAAGATGCTGTCAGCAGGAAATGCTGCTGTAGATACAACACCTCAACACTTTGCGTAGGCAACAAAAAATTTGAGGTAACCTTATGAGAGAAAGGAACGTGAACTTATTCACTCTTTTGTCACTTAAGCCACAGGACACCTTCCCAAAGGGCCTAATCCTCCAGCAATTTTTCTTGGGGGAAAAAACCAAAACACTGATTAAACTATACAATCTGCTCCCAGTAAATAATTTTATGAATTATTACGAAATAATGTAACAGATCTGAATTATTCCAAGGCACCAGAATGCAATCCACAGCCCAAGTGACAATGAACCCCGTACGTTTAATAACGAAGTTGTCTACTGCAAAACGGGGGCTCAATGAGAAAAAAAATACACACAAAGGTGCATTTTTGTTTTCTCAAGGCCTGCCCACCCACTTCTTACAGCTCCTCCATTGGGGCGAGAGAGACCCCGCGGATGGGGGACCAAGGCTCTGGGGAGAATCCCCCGGGCGACACGGCCCCGCGCAGGCCCTTCCCCCACAAAGGGTGTGGAGCCGCGGCCGCTGCCGCGGCCGCCCCGCCGCCCTCCCCGCCTCCCCGGCTCCGGCCCGCGACCCCTGCGGGGGCCCGGGCGGGCCGGGGGCGCGGGCGGAGGGCGCGGCGCGGCCCCCCGGCCGCGGGTGTGCGGTGTCACCGCGCCCGCCCGGCCCGCTCACCTCGCCGTGTCGCCGCGGCCCCGGCGCCGCCCGGGGCTGCTCCGCCGCCGCCGCCCGGCGCTGTCAGCAGCGCGCCCGCCGCGCCCGCCGGGGCGGGGGCCGCTCCCGCCGCCCACGGCCTTGCCCAGCCGCCGCACCGCCGTGGGCCCGGCCCGCCGGCGCTGCCGAGGCCGCCGCCCCGCTTGTTCTTCCGGCGCTTCGCTCCGCGCTTGGCGTCGGCCGGACTCATGGTGCTGACACCCGGGCAACGGGAGCAGGGAGCGCCGGGGAGGAGGAGGAGGGGAGGAGGAGGGGAAGGGGCGCGGGGGTCGCGCCGAGCGCCCGGGGGCGGCGGGGCCGGGCTCGGGCGGGGCTCCTCGGGCGGCGCGAGCGGAGCGGGCGGAGCGGGGCTGTCACGGCCGCGGGGACTCGCTCGGCCCCGGCGCCGCTGGGCAGAGTTACCGTCCAATATGGCGGACACAAGGGGAAAGTGATCCCCCTTTACGTCGGGGGGCTCCCCCTCGGCGCTGACGGGAACCCGCCCCGCGTGGCGCGCTGGGGTGCGTAGTTCGCGCGCCGCGCCACAACCTGCGGCCCTTGCTGACAGCGGACTACAGCTCCCAGCGTGCATCGTGGCGCCCGCCAAGGCGCGGCGGGTGAGCTCATCCGTCCCCGCGGGGGCTGCTGGGAGTTGTAGTCCTCCGCGCCGCCGTTGGCTGCGCCCGCCCGCGTTACCACCCCGGTCCAGGGACTACAGCGCCGCCCAAGAGCCACGTGACGCCTTAAAGGAGCCGTCGCGCTCCGTCGCAGCCGCGGAGGAATGAGGCGTCAGGGGATGCGTCTCCTCAGAGCGGCCGGGGGGGCAAAGCCGCTCTGAGAGTGCACAGTCCTTCAGCGTAGGGCTGCTTTGTCATCCTGTCTCCGTGCAACCAGCCCTCAGTACCCCACAAGCACCACCTTCCCCTAACCCCACGTAGGGCAGGCTGAAAATGGAGGTTACACCACACGCGTGGGGGCTGAGGACACTGCTCTACCCTGAAGCGCCCTGAGGCCGGTAATGGAATCACCATCCCCGGAAGTGTAGATGTGGTGCTTAGTGATGGTTTAGTGGACTGCCAAGTCCACCACCACATGGTTTAGTGATGGGCTTGGCAGTGCTGCATTAAAGGTTGTACTCAGTAGTTTAGAAGCCTTTTCCAACTTAAAAGATTCCCATAATTCCGCGTTGTTCTGTGCAGTGTGCAGTCACACAAGCCCAGAAAAGGTGAAACGCTGTAGCTCTGGGCTTCGACATGACTGGGTAACGTGATGCACATTAAGCCTGGTGATAACAGAATCTGGTCACAGAATCGCAGAATCAATTAGGTTGGAGAAGACCTCTGAGATCATCAAATCCAACCTATGACTGAACACCACCTTGTCAATGAGACCACGGCACTGAGCGCCTCATCCAGTCTTTCCTTAAACACATCCAGGGACTGTGACTCCACCACCTCCCTGGGCAGTCCATTCCAATGTCTGATCACCCCTTCTGTGAAGAAATTCTTCCTAATATCCAGCCTAGACCTCCCCTGGTGCAGCTTAAGACTATGTTCTTTCTTCCAGTTGCCTGGGAGGCCAACCTCCACCTGACCACAACCTCCTTTCAGGCAATTGCAGAGAGCGATAAGGTCATCCCTGAGCCTTCTCTTCTCCAGGCTAAACACCCCCAGCTCCCTCCACTGCTCCTTCTAAGACTTGTGCTCCAGATGCTTCACCAGCCTTGTTGCCCTTCTCTGGACTCGACATGACTTTTCGTGACTGGGTGGCGTGACATTAAAATCATAGGTGTGAGACATTAAACCTGGTGATTACTTAGGGCACTATAAATTCCCTTCTGCAGTGTTAAAATTGGGAAGGCATTGTGGGGTAGTGATGGTGGGTTAGAGTACAGTTCAGGAGCACCAGCATATTTGCCTTTCATTCACCAATGACCACACATGCTTAAAAGATCACAGGAAAGACAGCTCAGGAGTTTTGGGAGAGCGGTGGAAGAAGACACTAATTTCAGTGTGTCCTGCTGAGTGTTTGGCAGCACCAGTGGAAGCTGCCATCCATACTGTAGCTGTTCTAGGCTTAGTTTGCCTCGATACACATGGAGGAGCTTTGCTTGTACACACAGGCAGCTGTGAAACCAGGAGAACACGTTTGTTCGTTCTGTGGTCTAGTAAACGGCGAGGTTTTTTGGGTCAGGGCCATAGTCTTCATAAATGTGTTCAATGCTCAGCACTCACCGTGCTGCATAAACGGCAAATAGCAGTGGCAAAAGCAGGGTATACAAAAAGGTGTACAAAACTCATGCAACTGTCTGCAGCCTTCTACTACAAACAAATAAATTCTAGACCTTGTAGTATAAATTTGAAGTTTACTTCTCTTTGTATTGTATGGCATTATTTTCAGAGCTAGAATTTTTCACTTGAAATGGTGACACACCTTATTTCAGTCTTATGTAGGGCCATCTTTATCTGCCTTTCAGAATTATATTTTCACTTGAACCCTGTTCATTTAACACCATGTGTCTGAAAGAAAGATTACAGCTCTGTCAGTCTCTGTATCCCATATGTATTACAGATAAAAAGCATTATTATGAGAAACTATTATAGTAAAATCATTCAACCATACAGGAGCTAAAGTAACGCTACTTAGTCTGACATCACAGTATTTAATTCTGATTCTTTCATTGTAGAAACATGAATGTTTTCCTTTTACGCTCCAGAAAATAAATGCCATCCAGATAATTTTTTTTAATCCAGTTTTCAATATTAAAGAAAATTCATAGTGTAGGACAGTAAGTTTTTATAATCTGTGCGTGTCAGGGTCTTTTTTTAAACCTGCAGGTAAATATTAGTGCTCAGGGAAATGAAGTACTTTTATGGTTTTGCACTGAACTCAGCTACCACACTTCATTTTTAACTTACAATTAGCTGCTGAGCCAGGAGGTTGTTTTAGAAATGAACTTGCCACTTTGATGGTGGATTTGAATGTTTGTATGAACCGGAACAAAAGGCAAAGGAAATTAATTTGACTGCTGTGGAGACCTGCAACTAAGTTTCTTGCCCTTACTTGAATCAAATTACAACATTCCACCCCATCCCTAAGAAAATAAGCTCAGTCATTTGAACAAACTAACTTTAATTTACCTCACTGTTAATCTAAAGCATGGTGTTGCACTTCAAAATCCTTTGGAGTGAAAAATCATTTATACTCTGAAAATTTTTCACATTTTCCAGCAATGGCATTTTTAAAAACTCACTGCATAAACAGTGCAGATCACTGCAGGGCTTTCCTGTACTCTTCCTTTGAACCAGCCCAGTTCCATCAGGATTGTAATTTTCTCTGTGAGCCATAAAGTCAATAAAAAGCTGTGTAGAGAGCTGCACAGATCACACTTACCTTTGAGTTCTGCCTTCAAGATGCCAAGGTGGCTGGAAAATCTCCATATGGTTTTACCACCTTGCTGGAATATTTGTGCTGATCTCCTGTTGCATGTAGAATGATGTCAGGAGTTCACACACTGAACTGTTACTATGACTTCGAGAAAAAATTAAGAGATCTGTTAATCGTTACCACTCTTTAAATAATAGTCTCTGTACCAGGGAGGTTAAAATTTATGGTTTCTCTAGTTTCAAGGGGTTCTTAATTATGCATTTAGTTCCCAGTTTTGTAAGTGCTACTTGATGACATTAATAATAGACTGAAGTCAAAGGAGCAACTCTCACGCAAGGCAGCCCTAAGAAGAGATTGAAGCTGGCCTTCTGTTCCCCACCATTCTGTAATTACCCTGATTCACAGAACTATTTAATTTACATTACCAAACCTTTCTTTGGGGTCCCTATTTTCCCTCCATTTTTCCTCCATTTTTTCCATATTGCTACAGTTTTACTGACATAAGCATTATAAAACTCAAGCATTTTGTCAATATAATTATTTGGCAACTAACACTATTTTGTCTTTACCATCTAACAAGATGTCATTTTAGTAGTAAGTTCATTTTTCTAAAAGGCTTCTCTACAGGAGAGTGCACATGCAGGTGTGTGAGTATCGGGAAGGATGTATTTACACATAAGTGAAAACACTTAGAAAACATCAAGCCCAGACACTTCATCTGGTGTGACTGTGAACAGGGGCTGTGGCATTAGTTGATGTTGTTCATCTCCAGAGACTGTTCTGTCTTTTCTCCAGGCTGGATTAAAAGGACCGTGCCACAGCACAGCATGAGAACTAGATAGGGCTCTTCCAGCCTTGCATTTCTCTCCCTTTGATATAAAGATCATCCTAATGGTAAAAGATCCCCTCCATGATCCACATACCAAACTCACGTCCCACCACTCTTTGGGAAAGCACCTGGAGGTGACTGAAGTCTCAAAGATGAGCTCTGTCAGTGCTCACACACATCATGTTTACAAGCTGGCACGTAGATCACTAAAGCAGCATCACAGTATGTGTGTACACTGACTACCTTTTAATCATCTTACCTCCAGTTCTCCTCCCCAATGCCAGAGTATCTGAGATCCTTCTACATACAAGGGATATTGACAGCAAGTTTCTGGATGGCCTTCATGGAATCCTAGGCACTGCCTCCTTTTCAAAGAAAGAAAATGTTCTCAGGATGAGATTATCAATTTACTGGCTTTGGTTGAGAGAGTTTCTGGTTGCTTGGTGGGACTAAATGGAAGAATAATGCAAGCAGCATCATTCTTCTAGCAAGGCTTTCTGTAAAGCAAAAGACTGCAGGTTTTCCTCTAGATGGCCAAATTTAGTTTTACCTAATCTCCTCTGGAATTTGTTTCACAGCCAGATGCCTCAGCTGAGAAGACTTTATCTAATGCTGAAGAGGGTTAGAGCAAAATAAAACAAACCTCACATGTTGGATAATAAAATTTCATTTCAGGAATTTTATGACCCCTTTGGCTCTACGGTTATTGGGTTTTTGCTAGACAATCTTCACCTGTCCTTAAACAATGTATTCTGTAAAGCCATAAGCACAGAGATCTTGCAGAAAGTCAGACTCGCTCCAGAGCATCCACCATGGAGAACAGCATCCCAGGGAACCCTTGACTTGGTACTTGCTGTAACTGAGACAATGTGTGATTTCTGGGTTCTCGTTCATGGTGCCTGCAATGACAGACTCCTGTGTTGTGTTGAACTTATAAACCATAAATGCAGAAGCAGAAGTGCAAGGAAAATATTTTTTTCCTCCCAAACATGTCAGTAAATAGATTGAACAAAGGTCTGTCTCTTACAATGGGAATGCTAGAACATATATGTCTACTGAACTGGTCTTAATTCAGCAGCTTTTTTCCCAATATTCCTTTGATTCTCGTTTTGTCCCACTCTCAAGTAGACTTTTTCAGCCTATTCTGAAGAATGCCTTTCAAAACATAACCCACATTTTACAAAGCCTTACTTAATTGTGGCCACTGAAATATCAGTTATGTCACGTAATGTTGCTTCTCTGCCAGCTGACATTTTGCATAATGAAATATGGTGCATTTTCTGCATTAAAAAGCAACACTGCTGTCCCTTGTTGCATACTGAAGCAGCTACAAAGAAACATTTTGCATGTCAGTACTGACAGCAGATAAGCCTCTCTATTGGTTCCAGTTTTGCCTAACTAGAGTCCAAGATATCCCTGTGTGTGGGAAATGGCATGCCTGCAGGTTGCTGGCACACTGCTGGAGGATGTCCTACCAGCAATACCAGCAGCAGTTCAAAGTGAAGCAAAGCAGCTTGGACAAGTCTGCCCTCAGATGCTTTCAAACCCTTGAAATAAAGTGTGCAGGGAATGAAGTTTAGTCTCTCAGCTAGAGTTTTGGAAGAAAATCCAATTTCCACCTTTCAGCATAGGTGTTAACCTGCACATTCAGAGCTTTGATGGTGTGCTAGGGGAGTGAAGAGGATATTTCCATAGTGTGATCTTCTCTGTTCACAGAGTCCCTGCACAGGAAGAAAATACATCAGCAGTTTCTTTTCTCACAGTTTCCAGTCCTGCCTGCCCAGCCAGCTCCATGCCTTGAGGAGCCCAGGCTCTCCTCTTCCTGTGAAGGCCACGATCAGTGGGGATGTTCACCTTCTCTATCTTTTCCTTCCATAATTATTGCCATTAACCCTTAAAATTAAGCACTGGCAGCCATTCACTGAGGTCTCCCAGCATTTTTCGTTGGTTTTGCCTGTCTGATCCAAATTATTCTAGTGGTGTTTCTCCTGTTTCCAACTACTGCTGTATAACAAGATTTGAGGCTCTTTTGACCCTTTCATTGTATTTTTTAAAAGATTCCAAATCCATCTGTCAATTTTAATCCAGAGTATGACAACTGAAAGATCAGAACCTGCCTCCTGGCAGCCATTAGCACCTACAAGCACAGATCCAATTTCATTGCAAGTTGTACCGACAGAAGTCTGATCTGCTTTTGCACTCTTTTATCTGGAGCTTTTTAACATTATCAAAATGAGCAATGCAGCTTGTGAATCTTTCTTACTGTTTATCTTTCTGTTTTGGCTTTTAAATTTATCATCACAGGGAAAAAAAGAGTACATCGTTGCTCTTCTGTCAGCTGTTTCTTCAAAATACCCCAAATAATTTGTTTTTCCCTGTCACCGAGTTGTGGTTGTAGTAGCAGATCTTGTCATAACTTAAGGAAGCTCAACAGAGCTCATAGATCACGTAGGTTTCCACCCTATGTCTGAGAAACCCAGCAGAGAAAAGGGATAAAAATTTCCAATTTCTCTCTGCTTGTCTCTGAGCAATCAAGTTAATGAATTTTAACTGACAGTGGTAAAGTAGTTGAGCCCGAAGTAACATTAGGGAGGGGATTTATGGGCTCATGTCACCTTTCTTGGATGTCAGGAGAGAGGGAGTCCTAGATGGGAACATCTCTCCACCAGCATGACACAGGGGAATTAGCAGCAGTCACGGACAGCATCCTTTGTCCATCTTGGTTGACCAGAACGAAGTGGAGAACTGGGGCCTTAGAATGCTGCAGACATAGCCAGTAAGCCTATACAAATTTACCTGACTACCTTCAACGTCATTCTTAAAATTTTACTTATTATTGGGATGCCCCCAAATCAGTTTCCGGATGACAATGTTTTCCAAAAGATGTCTGGTCTCAGCCTTAAAAATACCAACTAACAAGAGACACAAGGTCACAGGAAAAGTCCCAACTGAGGAAGCAAATTGTCCTCCTTGTTAAAATGTTAGTAATTCCCTTGCAGCCCAGACTTTTCTGGATATAGGCTTGCCTGGCAGAGGGGTACAGCAGTGTTAGTGGTACAAGGGCAAGGCAGGCTGGACAAGCCATATCCAGCCATGTCTAGCCTTGCCCACTGCTGCCTTCAGGAAGCCCAGTGTACTTTTGTGCATCTGGAACATGTTCCTTCTTCATTGCACATTTTGACACCTTCCCCACTTACTGAATGAAGAACCCATGAGTTCCCTGGGAACGACCACCCGGGAGGAGGGAAGGGATGACAGCAAAGTGAGGGCACCACCCGTCCTCTCTTACGGGTATGTGGAGAGCTGGCTGGAAAAGCAACACAGGGATCAAATCCAAGCAATAAAGATTCAGTACTGGCAGTGCTTATGATTTGGCTTGGGAAGCATCAGGGCATGTAGGTCCCATGGTGGGGCAGAAGGTGGGAGTCATGTTCTGTGTGTGGGCAGGCTGAGGGGAGCAAACATGGGACACTCACTTTGGGGAAGTCTTGAAGCTATGGCAGGGCACTGTTTATTATGGCACTGGTTTTTATGGTGCCTTCCTCAGAGTAGCAGGAACTTGGATGAAGCTGATAATCCTGTGTGTCCTGTTCTTGATCTCTGCCTCTCTTCCCCGGGTCTCGTGCAACGTGGGAGTCCCCATTTCTGCCCCCACCCTGAGCTGAGTCTGCAACAGAAGATATCCACCAAAAGCCTCTATTTGCTTTACAGGAATGGAGTCAAACCCCCAGGGAAAGATACAGAGTCCAACCCCATGGGAAACTTCATTTCCTCTCTTCATAGAGCAGCATATTTCAGTGAAGACTGAGATTCAGAGGTGACATTGCTGAGATGACTCCAAGCTTGGGTGTTGGGGGCTAATGTTTGGTCCAAGATCAAAGATACCAAAACCAGCTGTGAAATTCCAGTCCAGACTGAATTCCTCACCACAATAAGCATCTGTGCTTCAACTTAAATATTTAGCTTGTTTGATGAGATTATTGCAACTGACTGGGCTTGCCCCTGGATTGTTGAATCATTTCCATCTTGCCTCCTAAAGTCCAAACCAGGTCTTTTAATCCCCAGAAAACTTAAACAGTTAATATAATTATGTGTTCCAGAAAGATGCTGAGCACCAGAAACCTTATAGCAGCGAGTATAAATATATCTGGGTTTCATCTGCAGGTCCTTTAAGAGCTACCTGTTATTCTAACCAATTCACATCATTTGCACAGTGGGGCTTTTTGCTGGATTGATATGCAGTTCACTGTAAACAACCAATTCATGGTATTTATATGAATACAGGGTGCCATAATTCTGAACTTCTCTCATCCCTATGAGAGAAATTATTCAAGGAAATTCCCCAAAGGGCAAGTCACATTTGGATAAGGCTGGCATCACTCCAAGCATGTGAGATTGCCAGAGAGAGGGAATTTACCTGAGGAAGAATGAGAATACAGCATTATTTGCCAGCTAAGAGCTGATCCTGCAGGGAGTGGAGCATCGTCTGCCTTGGTATCAGAGGAGACTGAGGCCGCTCCACATCTCAGCCCCAGATTTAATAAACACTGACATGTTTGCACAGTATGTGCTTGCAAGAGGCATTTCTGTAAGTGCAAGGAAGCAGTTTGTGCATTAGCAAGGCTGGCAGAGGCATTTTTTGTGCCACTTCAGTATCAGAGTTGTCAAGTGCAACAGCAATATCAAAAGCTTCAGCAGAAATGGGCTTGTAAACTGTTTCTGGGCATAAACCATTAGCAGAAGCCTACAGTTCCTGGGTTTCAGGGCTTTTGCTAGTTAATCTATCAGTTTATTTATTTATTTATTTTGAAGTAGTACAAATTACATGTGCACTGACTTGTACATGAAAAAGAAGGAACATATAGCACACATATTTGAGCATACCATTATTTTCAACCTCAGAGAGAAACCAGGACTTTTAAAGCATCCACCTTCAGAGAGTGCATCATGCCATCAACCACATGCTGTTTGTTTGGGAAAGAGGTGGGACAGGGAAGGACTGGGCATTGCAAATTTGTACCACATACAACCCTACCAGTTACAGCAGATGTCAAGAGGATGTAAATGCTTCAAAGTATGTAAATGCTTCAAAGGCACTGTGGATTGCTCCATTGATTTCTGACTGTTTGATCCCCCTGGCAAATACTGGCAAGCTAAGGCACAAAAGCAGCATCTTTGTTTCTCTCTCTCTTTCTTTTTCTTTCTTTCTTTCTTTCTTTCTTTCTTTCTTTCTTTCTTTCTTTCTTTCTTTCTTTCTTTCTTTCTTTCTCTTTCTTTCTTTCTTTTTCTTTTCCTTTCTTTCTTTCTTACTTTCTTACTTTCTTTTTCTTTCTTTCTTTTTCTTTCTTTCTTTTTCTTTCTTTCTTTCTTTCTTTCTTTCTTTCTTTCTTTCTTTCTTTCTTTCTTTCTTTCTTTCTTTCTCTCTCTCTCTCTTTCTTTCTTTCTTTCTTTCTTTCTTTCTTTCTCTTCCTTCCTTCCTTCCTTCCTTCCTTCCTTCCTTCCTTCCTTCCTTCCTTCCTTCTCTCCTTCCTTCCCTCCTTCCCTCCCTCCTTCCCTCCCTTTCTTCCTCCCTTTGCAAGTCTTTCTCCCACATCTCTCAGATCCCTCCAGGTACTCAGATGATTTTAAAGAACAGCAAGAAGCACTGCTTTAAATAGTGAGAAGTAATTTTTTCAAGGATAATTTTTTCCCACCTTGGCTAATTGAGTCAAGGCTGGACGAGAAATGAGAAATTTTCTCTTCCCCCTTTTAAAGTATTTATATTATTTTAGGCAATTCATGCCAACTGAAATCAAAGGAAGCAGGCTGTAGTTGGGTTTGGTTATGATAACTTTATTTATACTTATTTCTATCATTTATTTATACTTATTTTTATAACTATTTCAGCTTCTACAGGCCATATAACAGCTCCCTGTCTTTGGCTAATGAAGCACTTCTAGTCATCTCATTCAAAATTAATAATATGACATTGCTGTTGTTCCAGATAAGACATGGGTGTATTCTCCTAATTCTTTTATTTCTTGGTGACTAAACTGGAAACAGGCTGTAACAAAGAAGAGATATTTCATTACATGACTGCAAATAAATGCTATATAAAACCAATAGATGATATACTTCAGTAAAATAACTTGCTTCTATGAGAAGTACCGTGTGCTACAGATGTACTTGAAAATCCTGCACTTCTCAAAGAAGGGTCACCTCTCTACATTTCAAGAAATTTTATTTAGTTCAAAGTGCAAAAGAAAAAAGTGGAAAATTGTCTTTATTTAAAAGAAAGTGGTAGCCAAATGCATAGTAGATAAAAATGATGGTTAATAACTCAAATCCAGAAGGGGCAGCAGATTCAGCTTGAATGAATCCAAAAGCTTTGTCAAAGAGAGCAATTCATTTTTGGCAGCTTGAAAGCTTAGAAAGCTGGTAGGGGAAGGGCTGCCAGAAAAGTGTTTCTTGGAAGGAGACTTTATATGAGTACACCCTTTAGAAATCAAAGGTAACCTGGGTTACCTGTGGATGTTTCTTGCTGCTTGTGCACTAGCTTAGGATGCACAGGGTTTGGGTGGAGTTTCCTTTCCTGCCCAATGCCCTCTGTGGTTCTGACCATTTATTTAACCTCCTTGGGTTCAGTTTCCCTAGTATAAAATGGAAATAAAACTCACTGTGCAAATCTTTTTTTCTGAGCCTATCTGGCATGGTGTCTTACTGTTTCCAGAATAAATCACTGAAGATTGCAAGGACCATATAAATCTGATCTATAAAGTAGACTGATCTGTGAAAAAAGCTGCCGTGGTTGAACTAAGGCATCATTTTCTCCCACAAAACACAACAGTAACATCATGTAAAAAGCCAGTGGAGCTATAATGGCACAGAACAAACCACTGACCATTTCTTATATTCTGCAAAAAATCGGCAAACACTTCCACTGTTGCTGTTAAATTGAAGAGGTCTCACCTATTTTACCCACTTAACTTCGGTGAGTTTTTACAGCATTTTCCTCCTGTTATCCCTGGAGGTCTGGTACAATGAAGACTTTGTCTAACCCCAGCTGTAATTATTGGTAAGAACAGAAAGAAGAGGAGAAGTAGAGGTGAGAAGGCCATCCCAGACTCTCAGCCAGCACCAGAGACAGATGTTTGTGTTTTTACATTTGCTTCTCTCTCTGTGGATCATTTGATTTTCTCAGCCTGAGGCAGCCTTCAAGAGTCAAGGTAGGAAATGAATCTGCCTGCTTTATGGTTTGTGGCCATCCTACCTGGCTGCTGAATTGCTCTGTGTGGCCACACACAGATGTGTGTGGGGATATACAGAGACACCACCAACATGCATATGGCCCTGGTGCATCAGCTGATGACAGATTCTCCTGGCTTTATCTCCAGGAAACTGTGCCCAGAAATTGTTTGCCTCCATCCATGGTGCATCAGGTTTTGACAGTCCCTACTGGTGCCACGTGTGGCCACCGGCACCAGGAGGCACTGCCTCCCTCTGAGCAGCTGCCAGTGCTGAGTGCTTAAGGCTACATGATGTGAGCTCCCAGAGTGGGCAGTGAGTCATTCACGTGCAGTGAAAGCAGTAAGCATGGAAAAGCTCGACTTCCACTCAAGGGCAGCCTCTCCACCTTTGACCCAGATGGCTTTTCTGTCTCATCAAGAACAAGCATGAAGGTAAATGTCTTCAGTGTCAGGAGTGTTCTCAATACTTTTTACCTTTGGCAAAAGCATCCTTCTGCCTGCAAGCTGACGATATCTTTATTCTTACAGCACCCCTGTATCACCTTGAGAAATATAGGTATGTGCAAATATGACAGCCAGCTGACAAGCTGAAGACAATTAGTGCTTGCTTCTTCTGACCCTCAGTCACACAATCTCTGCTGACCTTCTACCCTGTTTCCAGCTTCACTAGAATCCCCAATACTGTGTTTTGCAGTGAAAATATTACAAAGTGCAACTCAGTTCACAAGAACCACCATGCAGTTAGAAGCACATGTAGTTTCCCTGTCACTGCAGGCTGCAACACTCCCTCAGCACGTGGCATCTCCCCCAGCTCTGCCATCCCTTTGGCACAGGAGAGCTCTTGCCAAATTCCCTAGCAATTAGATAAAACAAGCAGGATCCCCTTGGTTTGCAGCAGGACAAATGCTATGAGACTGACCTATGCCACAGGTGCCTTTCCAGGTCTTTACTTTATTTTTATCTATGGCAGTGTGTTGGAAGGGATCTCTGGGGTGGCCAAAACATCACAGAGACATCACAGCCAACCATGTGGCAGCCAGCACAGCTATTCCATGTGCACAGTGAGGGGGGGTGACAATACTATTTTTTTTTCTATCAGAATTGCTACTGCTTTTCTGCTTTTGCCTTTAATGAATACATCCTTTCCATGAGAAGCTGTACACAAGCATTACCATTTAGTCTATTAACAGCCTCAGATTTGCAGGCAGTGAGGCCATTCCTTTCCACAGTGACATCAGCCAGTGGAGGATGTGATTTATTTTAGCACAATGCAACTCCTTGCAATCAGAGTTATGTTGCTGCAGTGGCCACAGGCTCCCTCCACAATGCAGAACGTTTTGACGCAGTGCAAAGACTCCTCCTTGCAATAACAGAGGAGGCATTGAGAGATGTGCTTGACAGACCTCCATGGCCGATATTAACTCGATTCTTGGAAGCAGCATCCCAAGCCTGGGTACCCTACTGTGCTCACCCCACTGCCCCACCCTGGTGTCAAGGCTGACAACTGCCAGCATCAGCCCATGTCAGTAAACCTCCACCTCCACAAACAACTGATTGAGAGCTCTTTGGGGAAGGGCAATGCCTTTTTCATTTCTCTGCAAAGCACCCCACTCTCCTCTGGACACTGCACAAAGCCACTCTGCCGTTTCCAAGGCGATGCCTGGAGGTGAAGCCTGTTACATATTCTGTTGCAGGTAGCAGCAGCTGTAGCTGAGAGATGCCCTTGGATGGGCCATTGTTTGAAAGGAGGTAGGAAAAAGACAGAAAGAAAAGATCTATTTGTAACCATTTTTTGAAGACCAGTGAGGGAAAAAAAAAAAGAAAAAGAAAAGAAAAATTAGGGCATTTATTGTATGAGATGGTGTTTTCTAATACAGTTCAAGTTCTTGCACCTAGAAATGAGCATTGTATCTACATTGCAAACAACAAAAGTAACCATTTGATGCTTGTTTAGCTCTATCCTGTGAGGTGATGGTTAAAAATGTTGTTTATGCCTAACATTAAGTCTTGAGTTGCCTGAGGAAGACTCTGATTTTAAGGTTTCTAACTTTACAAATCAAAAGGTGTATGCTCCTTCCTGAGGTTTCCTTAGAGTAAGGGTTTGCTGTGGGTGCAGCACTTCACCCCTCGCTGCCTCTGGGACCTCCTGAAATCTTGAGGAACATTTTCTAAATTTTAAAATATCTTTCTGAAATTTCTTCCCAGAGTTTTGTCACAATCCAAAAATTGCATTATTTTAAGGCTGATTTACCTTCCCTAGAGTCTTTCTACCGATCTTCTTCAGCTCAAAATTTCATAATACACTGAGGTTTTGCAAGCAGTAAGGCACATTTCAGGTGGTGTGCTGAGAAAACAGAAAGCTGACTCCAGAAGATGCTTATCTCCTTTTTGGTTTTCCTTCTAGTAGTTCCACAGGGAAACCATAAGCATATACTGTACACACTTGGATATAATGGGTATTTCTTCAAAACATTAACATTTCTTCTTGCAGGATAATCTTGGATGTCCAGCTAGGCTGCTGTCTGCCTCTGAGCAATCAGTGCCAGACATTTTAAAGGATGATTGATAAAGCCAGTCCTGGGCCTCAAACACGGGCTGTTTGTAGGACACCTTTTCCCAAGGCAGTTTTATCCAGTCCCATAGGATTCAAGATGTGTTTGGACAATGCTCTCAGGCACACAGTGTGATTCTTGGGGCTGTCCAGTGCAAGACCAAGAGCTGGACTTGATGATCCTTGTGGGTCCCTCCCAGCTCAGGATATTCTATGATTCTATGTAATGAAGGCAGGGAGATGGTAAGCAGTAAAACAGCACAGACTTTTGAATTGCTGTTGTCAGCCCATTGAAATCATTCCGGTGGTCAGAACAAGGCAAGGTCAGCCCCAGCCTGACCAAGAAACTTCCCAAGTCTAGAAAACTGAGAGGGAGGAGAATGGATGGAGATGAAGAGAGTTCTGGTCATCTTCTCTACTCCCTTCAGTCCTCAACAGGAGCACAATACAGTCATGGTCATGCAACCAAGCACCCACTGAGCTGGAGATCTTCTCAGCCACAGCCTCTGATGCAATGGAGACTTACAAAGGCTAGACTGGTGCCTGTGCTTGTTTGGGAAGCAAAAGAAATATATAAACCATCCAACACAGGAGCACTTTTTTTTTGATGTTAAAATGTGATAGACAACAAATGCATTGGTGTCTGTGTGAGCTGAGTGGCTTATTCCCCTCCTTCTCAGCCATGATCCCACAGGAGCACCACCATTCCCACAGCAGGATTTGCTTTGCAGAGAGAAGAACCAGGAGGACTCTCTTGCTTTGCAGACAAGATGCAGGGCATGACTTATATTAGCAGTTCACAATTAGCTCTGTTAGCACTGATTAGCCTGGCACAGAGCAGAGATGGTGTGGCAGGGCTTGACTGCCCCTCTTGAGGTGGGTGCTCTTCCCATCCTGGCTATACCCACAAGAGGATGGCAACCAAGCAAGAGCTGCTGGCGGCTGTGGCATGGTCCCTGAGCATCAGCATGGAGTGCTGTGAATCCTCTGCCTCCACATCTGGTAACACAATGCTGCATTAGGTCATGTATTTGTTATTTGTACCCAGAGGAATTGAGCCAGGGTGTGGTAGAGAAATAGTGGAAGTTTATTTTCCATGGAAAATTATGAAAGCCACGTGCAAAATCAAAACCACACTGACACCTATGCTGTGCAAATCCTAGGCATAGAGGAACTCTGCTGTCTGTCTGTTTAAGAATATGCATATTTATTTACTGTGCTGAGTTCCAGGCAGCACCATGGTACATCCAGAGGGTGCAATAGGCATCTGAATTAGGGTACACGCATCAGTTCAGGGCATTTTGTGTATATAGTCACTGGCAGAGTATAGACTTACTAGACATTTCTTCTAACTGGTGCAGGGAGCAACAAAGAGCAAGAAAGCTATTTCAAAACAAATCTCTCTAGACACTTATGTCTGTTCATGAAAGCCATGGCCTTTAAATCTGTCTCTGATGTACTGAACTTCTGCAACATGCCTGTTGTTACTGATTTACAATTCTTCAAAGTGCATTCAGGACTTGCAAAAAGGTGCAACAAGGCAGAGGAGGACAAAGGGAAAGGGGCTGCTGCAAACAAGGGCTGCAGTCCTCTGCCTGGAAACAGCCACTCTCCCCAGCTCGGGCTACATCACAGCGCTGTGGGCTGTGCTCATGCAGCAGCTACAGGCATGAAACGATGCTCTGCCCTGTTCCTGGGGGGCTGTTGCTGTTGCCCTTCTCCCTTCAGCACCTGGCTGCCCACCCAGGAGTGGGCTGTGCATCTGTATCGCCGGCAAGCACCGGTGAGACCTCAAATCCTGTGTTCAGTTTTGGGTCCATCACTATAAGAAAGACACTGAGGTGCTGGAGCATGTCCAGAGAAGGGCAACAAAGGTGAAGGGTCCTGTTAGAAGCAACTGTTGGAACTGGGGTTGTTCAGCCTTGAGAAAAGAAGGCTCAGGGGAGACCTCCTGAAAGGAGTCTGTAGACAAGTGGGAGTTGGTCTTGTCTCCCAGGTTACAAGTGGTAGGACAAGTGGAAATGGCTTCAAGTTACACCAAGGGAGGTTTACACTGGATATTAGGAAAACTTTCTTCATGGAAAGGGTTGTCATACAGGCTGCCCAGGGAAGTCATGGAGTCAGTATCCCTGTAGATATTTTAAAGACATGCAGATGTGACACTTAGGACTGTGGTTTAGTGATGGACTTGGCAGGGTTAGGTTAACAGTTGGATATTAAGGGTCTTTCCCAGGTTAAATGATTTTATGATTTTGGCACTTTGCTTGGAGAGCCAGGAGGTTTGTCTGCCTCTAGTATAAATCTGGACTCCATCAGTGTCAAAACCCCCCGAATTCATATAAATACCCCTCTCAGGAACAGGCCCATCACTTGCTTGGCCGAGTCAGGCCAGTGAAGGAACCTGGTGCCTCCTCTGCAGCCACCACCAGCTTCCAGCCATGCACAGGGACAGACTGTGCCACTGCTGGGGTAGGAACACTGACACATTTCATGCAAGAATAGAGACACTGTACCCTTAATCTTTAGGGGTCTTGAAACATCAGGATGACTTCAGAGGGGCTGGTTTGCAAACCCTGAGGAAGGCATGAGAGAGGTGGAAGCACTTCCCTCTGCGATGGAGAGGACTGGAGCAGATGCTCAAACGTGACTGGGGCTGACAGAGCACAATTACCTGAACTGGCATTTCTCCAGCACCCCAGGATTAACGATCAGGTTCACATGAAACCTATTACCTTCCCATAAATAACAACATTTTAGAGTGTTAATTTATTTTCCTCTCCTCTTCTCTTCTTCTACAATTTGCATTATCAGTTGCTAAATATATTATGACATTCGTTACCCCAATTCACCACTTCAAAGACCTGCTCATAGCAATTTTGTAAGTAATTCGCTACTTGATCTTATAACTCAAGCACATGGTGTCAACCGCAGGAATTTTATTTCAGTCCAAATCACCACGCTTTCGAAAGTTAATATCCATTATTTTCCTCTAGTAGCATTTCATCTGCTCTACGGCAGTAGAAAGAAAATATTTCCATCTAGCTGGAACCATAAGGTGGAGATCTGTGTAATGGAGGCACCCCAGTGCTGCCTGTTAATATCTCCTTTGGAACTGAGGTTATTTGGAAAATATGAGTGTTTACTTCGTTTACCTCTCTAATCTGAGACATAATTTTTTTTTCCTCATGGACCCTAGAGGACACAGAGATGATTGTTGTTTAAGCACATGTGGCATCTTCCCTCCAAGAAAAAAATACAATGTGAGTTTATAACTCCGGAGTCCTGAAATCCTCGCTGGTCACAGGTGACAGATGTGGTGGTGTGCACCACAGCACCAGAGATCACCTTTATGTCAAGCAAATCAATAGGATCCTGGCTCCTATGCACACCAGCTACAAGAAATTCCTGTGCTCTTGTCTACTGAAAGAAGCCATGAAGCTTCCTTCCTACATTCTGACCCTTTTGCAGCACCAGTTGGATATGTATGAGCCAAACGTGCCAGCTGTTGCCAGGGTTCTTGGGAAAAGTACCTTTTGATGTGGCCTGCTGTTCTGAGCAGAGTCTGGTCTTAGCCTCTCCAAGTCACAGTGACAATACTTTATGCTGTTGGCAGACTCTTGTCCTTCCTCCAGCCAGAAGCTGAGGAAAGTGGCTTGTCTGGCCTTTGCTCCTGGACTGGTTCCCACTGAAGTGCCACAACTGGTAGTGGAGATGCTGGCATGCCAGAGCGAGAGAGAGCCTCAGTGGGACACACTGCTTCTTGCCTTGAAGGGTGCTCAGATACTTGACAGAGCAATTGCTATGACAACAAAATTAATGTGAATTAAAATCAGCATGAATTGAAATAAATCTGAGCTAGGAGGGGAGGAATTCCTCTCTGGGCCCAGCACAGGAGCTCAAAAAGCCCCATGTGTTTTGGTGTAGGGAAGTCAGCAAGAGCTGCATGTTGTGTATCAGTGTCCTGCACTGGGATATCACAATCATAAATAAAAATGCTTTCCAAGGAAATACTTAGCTCTTGAAGAAAAATCTTTTTGTTTTCAATTATGATGCTCCTAAGTAGCTCTTTATTAATAGATTCCCAGAAAACTCGGATAGGTGCCTTATTTATTTTCTTTAGAAATATTTTCTTTTTTTTTTTTTCAACAAAGGCAGGAAATTGTTCTCCTCTTGGGCCAGCAGTATTTGCAGCCAAGAGGGGCAGCATTAAGAGCAAGAGTGACCACTGCTAGGATATGAGGTTGCCAACCCCGAGTGTCCCTTCAGGGCTTGTGCCAGGCTGCACTTCTCCATTTCCAGCATTGGATACTTCCAAGGGCTGGGTAGCCCCTGACAGGGTCCCAGCAGACTCCATTGCTAAATTCAAACTGCCCTTCTGTGGGTTGCATCATTTTTCTGTTCATCCGTCCACTCGTGTGTTGTCCAGGGGTTTCTTCTCTTGTCTCACATGTAAAACATAATGTAAGATATTGGTGAGATGCCTGGCTCACAGCTTAGTGCTGAAGGAAAGAACCACAACTACACATTTTAGTGTTTGCCATTAACCTCAAATGATTGCTTCCCTCTTACTAGGCCTGTTATTGCGATAAATTTCAATATACTAAATACTCGTATTAAACCCTCTCTAACAGTTCCCTTGTTAGGCTGAATAAAAGTCAGATTTCTTCCATACATCCCACCAAGATCCCTAATCATCTCCATTGTTTTTCTCTTGGCTTCCTTAATGTTACCAGTACACAGCTTAAACAGGAACTGCCAGCTTCCTCATCTGCTTTAATAACAAGTGTTTAATAATTGCAGGTATAATTATTCATAGCACTGACAAAATTTGCTATTCACCACTAATTTCTTCTAATTACTGAAAGCAGAAAGCAAAAATAGACTAGTTAGAAAGATATTCATTTTTAATCAATTTCGTTACTGTTGTTTAATGAACAAAATCTGCAACTCAGTGTTCCAGCAACGTTTAAATACAATATAAAAAGAAAGCCCACAGGATGGTGAGTTGCATCAACAAGGGCATCACCAGCAGAGATAAAGATGTCATCATCCCACTCTACTCTGCACTTGTCAGGCCATACCTGGAATACAGTGTTCCATTTTGGACCCCACAGGCTGGAGGGGGTCCAGAGAAGGGTCAGAAAGGTGATCAGAGGACTGGGAAGCCTACCATAACAGAAAAGGCTGAGAGAGTTGGGTTTGTACAGCCTTGGGAAAAGAAGGCTTAGGGGAGATCTTATTGCCATGTTCCAGTTCTTAAAGGGTGGTTACAAAGAAGATGGAGACTCCCTTTCTATAAGGAGTGACATGGAAAAGAGGAGGGGTTATGGGTACAAGTTACTCCTGATGAGACTGGACAAAGAAGGAAAATTTTTTACAGTAGGAGCAGTCAGTCAGTCATTGGGATAAACTCCCCAGGGAAGTGGTGGACTCCCCAGCACTGGATATTTTTAGAATTCAGCTGGACAGGGTGCTGGGCCATCTTGTCTAGACTGTGCTTTTGCCAAAAAAGATTGCACCCAGGATCCCTTCCAACCTGGTACTATATGATAAGAAAAATAAAGCCAGTGGTGGCTTACATGCACTTTTGCTATGGATTTTGATTAGAAACACCCAGACTTCTGTCAGGGTGTGTGCCCACACCAAAACGGTGTGGTACCAGGCAACAGTGCATTTCCTTACCTTGGTTTTATCCTATTTATATGTTTTGATTAATCCCACAACTAGAAAATAGGGAAACGTCACAAAACCCTTTGCAAAGGATTAGCACAAAACCGAGTCCCCCTTGCGCTGCCAGCTCCTCCTGTCGGTGAGGTCAGTGCATCCGAGGGGATGTTTCCCAGGTGTTCCCACCTGGGACAAAACCCTTTTCTAGGAGAAATCTGGCAGCAGGGTGCAGCTTCCCAAGTCACGCAGGACATGTCAGTGCTGGACGGTCTCTCTCGTGGGGTCTGGGATGATGCAGCTGCAGCGCATGAGGTAGGAGCAACATAACCCAGTCTGGGGAGGTGAGCTCCAGCCGTAGGAACCCCGCCTGTCCGGGAACCAGCCACAGCTAGGCTGTCAAACACCAGGCTTGCCCTAGTGACAGCCTCAAACTCTTCCTAAGTGTTGGATCTAACCTAAATCAGACACATGGAGTTTTCTGTCCTAGTGAACTGCCTTGTGTCCTGGTCTGGCTCACCATGGCTCTGTCTGGGCATCAGTAGGGCATGGAACAGGGAATGCAGAACACAAACCCAGGACCACAGGTATTTCCCAACCTATACACACAACACCCTTACCCAAGAGATCTCTCAGATATTAAGAGTGCAGGCTTGTTAATGTTTGCTAATTCAGATGGAGAAGCCCAGAGGGATGATTGAGGGGTCAGAGCTGACAGTCTCATTCCTGTCCAGAATATCCAAGCATTGCAAGTTTAGCTGTAAAATCAGTGTATAGGGTAGTATAGATAAATAAATACATAAACATTTGTTTTCAAAACAATGTAAAAAAAAGCTTTTTCTAGGCATCCTAAAAGATATGAAACAATAATTAAATCAATAAAATCCTATAAAATATTCAGGTAGCAATGCTGAGAAGTAACAAGAGTACACACAGCTTTCCTTTCCATTTCTTTAATATCAAATCCATCCTACTTCCCTTCCACTTCCAAGAAACTGCTGTGCACATGACACAATTATTTCATTCATCTCTTCATATGAATAGGCACTGCCCTGCACTGGCTCTGTGGAACACCCCTGCTGCCAGAGGGAGTGGCAGGTTTGCAGCAGATTCAGTAAACAGACTTTTCCCTTGGCATCCCTGAACACATAGCCCTGCTTTCTCAGGGGAGGAGGCTCCAAAATGAAGGCTCTACCTGACTTCATGCCTGGGAACCAGGTGGCATTTATTGAATGAATCCCCAGCCTCCAGTGCCACTGGAATTGCTCCTCACTGCTCCCCTCTGAAAACAGCTTTGGGGGACAGTTTGCAGCTCCTGCAGATGGCTGTAGAGGTTTATGGAACTGGCTGATTTTTGCTGGTCAAATAAAATGAATAACAAAAATGGATTTTAGGGTCCAAACACCTCCAGCTACAAGTCTTTCTGAGTGATGGTGACAGTCACATGGCTGAGCAGCACTTCATTCTATGCAGTGCTCTCTTCCTTCAAATACAAGAGGTAGGAGAAGGCAAAAATAAAAGGAACACTGGATGGCAAATCTAATAAACTGTCTCTACTGACAGAGAACCCTCAGTATGCCCAAAGCACTTCAAATATGCTTAGGCAGAAGTGTCAGAAAATCAGTCTTATGTAAGCATTTCTTCTAATTAGGTCTTTGCAATTCATGAGGCCTCATGTTGAGCAGACAGCTCTCTTCCCAGCGGAGTCCTGGCTGCTCCTGCAGCCCGGTGTTCAATTTGCTCAGCTAAGGGGTACTAATGCTTCAATATGCAGCAGGCATTTTCTTACATGTTGAAAGACTTAAACAAATTATAGCTATTCTGTAATTTGGCAGGTTAGAAAAGAAGCTTTTAAAGAGCCTTGTAAAATGAATGACTTAAACATTCACCCCAGGCTATTTTTAAAATTCATTTGTCTGCACTCCAGTGAGGAGGAAGGCACAAATATATGCATGTTTCAGGTCCAAAATTTTGATTTCTGAATTAGTTAGAAATAAGCTACAATCTTTGTGATGACTAATAAATGATTTGGGGAAATGGTGGTGTAACATTGGTCACTGAAATAGCCACAGCTTCATACTCTTCCTCTACTTAGCAAGACTTGAAATTAAAATTATGGAAGAACTTATGGCAAATGAAAGAAGCTGTAGCACACCACCTCCTTGCATCAGAGTTTTAATGACTAACTTTCATGCTCCTTTCCACTGCAATACGTGCGCTTTTAATCACACTATTTATGAAGTGCCCACTTGTCACAATGCTGCAAACCAAGATACGCAAAAAGAGCTACACAGAAGTTTGCTTAAAAAAAATGATGCTGATCCATCTATCCCATCCCACAGAGCCACAAGGCACCTGTGTTAGGTGTCTCTGCCAGGAGTAGTGTGAACTTATGGAGCAGAGCAAGGACCTTGCCTCAGTTTAGCACAGCATCTTCAGATGCTCTGCAGGAGTAGAGGGTGCTGAGCCAGGGATTGCTTCCTCTCTGTCACCACATATGCTACTGGGGATTGGGAAGGGAAGAGGAAATCACAGCAGATATTGAACATAACAGCACTTGCCAAAGGAAAAAAGAGATAAACTACTGCTAGAGAAAGAAGAGGTTCTTCTCCTTCCCCAGAAGGCAAGCAGAATCCCCCACTGTGTGAATGCATTTGATGCACACCCTGTAAAACAAGTTTCAATATAAAGAATTGAAATGTGTTTAAAATCTGTTGAAAAGTGTTTAAAAATTGGCAAATCCTTGTATAGACACATCTCTGAGGACATCAATCCCTTAACCTCTGTGACCTCTGTACCAAATCAATATCATAACCTGTGATTTTTCTGTGTAAGGCATTTAATGCTAATGTCTTGTTCCTGCAATACAATAAAAAACAGAAGTTATCCATTTACCCATTCATTCAAAATTGCTTACCTACAACCTTAAGGAAACATCTGATATGGAAAATAAAACCACACAGACTGAATCTACAATCCGTGAGTAGCAAAGCTACTAGGGGGAAGAAAGATATTCAGTTTTACCTTGTTCATGTAATCAATGACTTTACTGAATGAAAGATGAGACAATTAATGCAGATACTTTTGAAATGATCTTAGAGACATCCATCTCGTTGCTAACAAAGCCAAGAGAACACATCACAACACCTCCGTATTTATTCTCCACCACTGGCACGCGTGGGACCCCGCTCTGAAGGGACACATCAGACGCTTGGACTGCGTTACAGCACCCACAACTCTCCTTGACGGAGATGGCAATCTTGTCCTCCGGGAAGCCCCCCGGCAGATATTCCTATTCCTCTTCCCTTGCCAGAACCCTCCAAGAGAAACTGGAAGAGGACTTTGGATTTCAGAAAGAATATGAAGCAGCTCCAAAGCATCTCAGGGTTTGCAGGCCCTTAAGTCAACTGTGGAAACTGCACCATGAATTTGGTCTTCAGGTGAAATGCAAACCAAGCTGGCTTTCTCATCAGTAGGCAAGAGGGAGATGAAAAAGACCTAAACCAGGGGCAGGTTAAACCCATCCTCAAAAGCCCAAGGGCTCAATTGCCCGCTCTTGACACAGTGAAGAAAACAGCTTTTAGCAGACCTTGGGAAATTAGCACTGGCGGCCAGCAAGTGTAGATGAGACCCAGTGCAAGGACACGTGTCTCTCCAGTGAGCAGAATCGGAGCCCACGTGACAAACAGCTTGCTGAAATTGCTTCACCCAACCAAAGCAGCAACTGTGACTGCAGATCAGAGAGGGGATCTGAGGGATCTGGGATGCCACCAGAAGCAGATCAAGGCCATCCCCGAAGCAGCAAGTTAGGAGCTGTCAGCCATAACAACAGCCTTTTGGGTCAAACAGCTGACTGCTCTTACACAGCAGCTTATGGTATTGCATGATGTTGGTTTAAACTTTCCTATTGCTTTGTAGAGAAGAAAGGTCCATCCTCACAGAACGTGCTCTACTAGGGCAAAGAAGATATGGTAGAAAGCAAAAAAGTCATGAGCTTGTTTTAGGATAAAACCAAAAAGTCTCATCAAACAGCAAATTGCTGTTTCCCCCCACTCACAGGCCCAGCCCTGCATGGTCACACTGCCCCAGCCCACAGCAGGACTTCCCCCTCCCGTCCTCACATCCCTCCCTCCTCCCCAGGCAGCGCCCTTCTCCTTCGGCCCACCCAACACACGCTGGCCCCAGCAACTAAAAGGCTTGGGTCTGCAGGACGCTTTTTTCCTCCCAAATGCACGACTACGGTGTGACGAAAAGAACCAGCGCTGCATATTGGTCAAACCAGTAGTTTTATTTCAACAAAGGCTTCTAGATATTCTGTTGTAATTTAGCAGCGGCCCAGCCCCAGAAGACACGTCTTCCAAGAACTCCTCCTTATAAAATGGAGGGCAGCAACACACGAACATTGGGAGAGCCTGAAAAACAAACTTCTACTTCCAAGAAGGAAAGACCCACTCGGTGGCTGTTACCCAGCTGTGCTTACAGACGTCCCTGTGCTGCTTTTGGCCTCCAGGACAGCTCTATTGCACACACACTTGCCAATGGACACAGCTCAGCTGCCTAAGGAACAAGTCCGAGCCCAACTGCTAAATACTATTCTCTTTCAAAACACAAGCTTCCTGACATTTTCTTTCAAAACCAATCTTTATTTTAAACTCTCACAAGTCTACCTGAAACACTAGGCTCTCCTAGGTCACCGCCCATGCTAAAGCACCGTTTGTAATTTTGGTCAGGAAACGGGAAGAGAAAGCATGAGATGGCCTTTACCTTGGACTTTGAAATTCAAGTGGGGAGCACTGCTAACACCTATCCCTACTTTATCCTATGGAACTTAACTTAACTCAACTAATTCTTCCCTCCCCCTACTTTAACCTACAGAAATTAAGGGGACTTATTCTCCTACTTCAGGGAAGGGAAAGAAGTACAGGTGGCCTGGGAGGATGGGGACAAGGGTAGGGAAGCTGGGGACAAGGGTGGGAAAGCCAAGGCCCAGCTCGGCTTGAGTCTGTCTCTTAAGGAGAACAGGAAGGGCTTCTACAACTGTCTTGTTAAAGACAGACTAGGGATAAGGTGGGCCCTCTCCAGAAGGAACTGGCAGACGTGGCTATCATGCACAAAGAGAAGGCTGAGGTTCTTGATGACTTCTGTGCTTCAGTCTTCGACAGCAAGTGCTCCAGCCACGCTGTCCAAGTGGAGAAAGGCAAAGGCAGGGACTGGCAGAAGAAGAGCCTAAGTCCCCTGCAGCAGAGGATCAGGTTCGAGAGCGTTTTGGGAACCTGAATGTGCACAAGGGACCCGCTGAGGTTCATCCACAGGTCCTGAGGGAGCTGGCAGACAAGGTTGCTAGGTCACTCTCCATGGTTTTGGAAAATCGTGGCAGTCAGGTGAAGTCCTCGCTGAGCGGGAAAAGGGCAATCCAAACCAACAGGCCAGCAGGACTGGCCCCAGCAGTGAGCCCTGGGTGACACCACTGGTGACCGGCCATCAGGTGGATGTCGGTGCAGTCACCGCCACACCCTGGGAGCCGCCATCCCGTCTCGCCAGGCAGGGCCAGCAGAAAGCCCCGCGCAGAGCCCGGAGCGCCTCCCTGAAGAGAGAGGGCCGCTGTGCTGAGACAGGTGTTGATGAGGGCTCGACTTGGCAGCGCTCAGAAGACTGTCTGTCCCACGCCAGCAAGTCGTCCTCGCAGCAAGTGGCCCCCCTGATGGCCTGCTGTTCCTGGGAGTTCTTCTTTGCCCTTTGTCTGCGTTGCAAAAGTCCTTCTTCCATCAAGTCTGTGCATGGGCCCATGTAAACCTGCTGGTTTGGGTTGGAAGGACCCATGTCCTGGACTGCCCCCAGATCATCGTCCGTGGATGTGCCTTCTTGAGGGTCCCAGGGCTCTGCCCATGGCCTGCACGGGAGGGACACAGAGCTAGTTGCTCCCCCAGTACTCCAGCTTTCAGCTGTGTTTTCTTCCTCTTGGCACCGCTCTAAGAGGCTGGAGATGTCCCAGAGACTCCCATCCTCGGACCAGGCCCTCTCCTTTGTCTGGGCCACTGGCAGGAATGCCCCCACCGCTGCCACTGCCCACTGCTCACTGAGAGCTGCCAGCTGGCTTGGTGAGGGGCTGGCAGGGCAGGGGGAAGTGTGCAGGGCAGCTGCCTGGCTCTCTGCCCCTGCTGCTGTGCTGTGCTGGTCACCGTCTGTCTGTTCTGCTGCCTCTTTGCATATGGTGCAGGGGCATTTGGGCCCCTCCTGGTCCCCAGTCTGAGGTTGCAGCAAGATTGGTATGAGGGAGGGCTTGACCCAAATGGTGTGGATCGTGATGTCTTCCCAGTTGTCCTGTGACAGCTCCTTGTCGTTGCTGTCTTCCTCCTGGGACAGCGGTCGGTGTGTGTGTTCTTGCCCTTGGGACTCCCTGGAGATGTCCCAGAGCTCTGAGGACCAGACGCCCTCGCACTGCCCACTGAGAGTTTCCAGTTCACACGGCGAGGGGCTGAGGGCACAGCGGTCCGGGGTTGGGGTCTGTGGCCTGATGTAAGGGCTGCTGCTGCGGCGAACTGGGGCACGGGCTCTCGGTGTGGGCACTTGAAGGTCCCGGGACTCTGCCAGTACCTCACGTGGGATGGGCACAGGGAACCCCTTTTCTCTGCTGCTCCAGCTTTGGTCTCCACTGTGTTCCCCATGGGGCAGCTCTTGGGGGCTGTAGACATTCAAGTCTCGCCCCAGCTTGGAAAAGGCCCCCTCCTCAGCCTCTGGCGCTGGAAGCACTGCCTTTGCTGCTGCCCTTGCCCACTGCTGGCTGAGGCCATTGGCTTGCAGCTGGATTGGCGAGGGGCTGGGGGAGCAGAAGGGGCTGTGCAGGGCAGCTGCCTGGCTCCCTGGCCCTGCTGCTGTCGCCTGCTCGCCCAAGGCAGGAGAAGCTGCCGTCTTTGCCACCTCTTGTGCCTTGGCAGCGACAGGTGTGCAGTGCTCCCCTTCCTCAGGAGCTCTGGCGAGGGCAGCAGCTGCTGGCTGGCTGTCCGTGGGACCCGCCAGGGCAGGACAAGAGCTGTGCAGGTCAGTGTCTGCCTCTTCTACCACCTGTCTGCCCACACTGCTGGGGAAACTGGGCCCCTCCTGGCAACTAGTGTGGGAGTCCAGCAAGACCTCCGGGTTAAAGGGCTTGACCCAGATGGTGTGGACTTGGCTGCTCTTCTTCTTCGTCTTCTCCTGAAACGGCTCTTGACCGTTGCTGTCTCCTCCATGGGACAGCGGTTGCTCTGTCCTTTCCTCCCCTTGGGACTGCTCTGATTGGCTGGAGATGTCTGAGAGCTCCTCAGACCAGGCCCCCTCCTTGCTCTCTGCTGCTGGCAGCACTGCCCCTGCTGCTGCCCTGGCCCACTGCCCACTGAGAGCTTCCGGATGGCTTGGCAAGGGGCTGGGGGGACAGCAGGGGCTTTGCAGGACAGAGTCCTGCCTCTCTGACCCTGCTGCTGTGGATGTTCCTGCTGTCACTACCTCCATACCTGGTTCTACCTCCCTCTGTGGCTCCGGCTTCTGGCCACGTCGCCGGATCCCAACCGCAAGCCTGCGCCGGGTGGCGCGTGCCACGCGCTGCAGTGTGTCCAGCACAGCGCGGCCGCAGCCTCTGGGGCTGTGTGGGGCAGCGGCCTGGCTCTCTGCCCCTGCCGCTCTCACCTGCTCAGCCACGGCAGCAGAAGAGGTGCTGTTCTCCTCTTCCTGCGCTGCTGCCTGTGTCTGCCAGTTGTCCACCTGTGGTGAGGAGGAGGAGAAGGCGGTGTGAGATGGAGGCGGTTGCCATGGCACGTCAGGCCTCTCCGTGCCTGCAAGCCCAGCCCTGGCACCAAGGCAGCTCTCCACTACACCATCCTTCACCTTATGCCTCCTTTGCCAGCTCGACAGCCACTTGCGTGCCTGCAAGTTGGTGAACTTCTTCATCTTCCACATCGTCTACGTCGGCTACTTCCTCTGCCGCTGAGGCCCCCGAGAGAGATGCTGCCTCCTGAGACAGAAGCTCTCCTGGGAGAAAGAGGGCACTCCAGCCCTCTGCCCTCCTTAAATAGCCTCCCGGGCAGGGCGGGGCCCTGCACTGTCACAATGGCCTGTGTGCCCAAGGAGGCCCCGCATCACAAAGGGTCCGGCAATGCGCTGCTGTCACAATGGGCCATTTCCCGGCACCCCTAGGACAGCAGGGTAGGGGGCACACAACTGGCTGCAGCTGGCTGGAACTAGTTGGAACCGGCTGTGCCTGGCACAAGGCTCCCCCGCTTTCCCCTCACAGACGCTCCAGCTGGCCCGAGCCAACAGCTCCCGCACGGCCTTGGTGTCTGCGGCCTCCCCAGAGTTCAGCCCTGTCTGCATCCAGCAGCTGGCGGTGCCACCACCCTGGGCAGCCAGCCATGGCCATGGCATGTCCCAGGGTCAGAGACACAAGTTACTATGTGTAGAATTGCCTTGCTAAGGTTTCGGGCTTGCCAACCAGCTCGCCCTTCTGTGCAGGACTGTCAATAAATCAAATCCCTCGACCGTATGTGTGGATCGGCCTGTCGCATGCAGCGGGAAAGAACCCGCTTTGGGACAACAGGGGGTCCTGGGCACTTGCTGGGGCAGGACATTTGCTGTGCAGCTCAGCATCTCTGCCCGCACTGCTGGGGGAACTGGGCCCTTTCTGGCAACCAGTGTAGAGGTTCAGCAACACCGCCGGCTACAAGGGCCCAACCCAGGCAGTGTGCCTTTGGCTGGCTTTCCTGCTTTCCTGAGTCAACCCTTTCTCCTTGTTTCTTCCCCATGGGACAGGGCTTACTCTGGGATTTTTTGCCCTTGGGACAGTTCTAGGAGCCTGGAGATGTCCCAGAGCCACTCAGATCAGGCCCCATCCTGAGTCTGTGCCACTGGCAGGACTGCCTCCGCTGCTGCCCCTGCCCACTGCCCACTGAGAGCTTCCAGTGGCCTTGGCGATGCTGGACTGGAGGTCCAGCAGGAAAAGTCGGGCCTTTGCCCTGATTGGAGGGCTTTTGATAGGGAGAGCTGAGCCATCGACTGTGATGCTGCACCGTTGAAGGTCCCAGGGCTCTGCCCATGCCTGGCGCTGGAAGGAAACTCAGTTCCCCTCCTGCCCAGTGCTCCAGCTTGGGTGTGTGTTTTCTTCCCCTTGGGACAGTTCTAGCACCATGGAGATGGGAACAAAGTAACTAGAGGGTAGAACATCCGAGCTATCAGTCCTAGATCCAGGGGAGATCCACCTAATAAGAAGCCCCAGAGGGCAGAGTCACCACCACCAAAGGGCCGCCTGGTGCTGCATTTCTTTGCTCTGGCCTCCTGTGGCCGCTGCTGCCCCTCAGGCAGTGCTTCCAGGGTGCCAGCCATTCTGAGACTGGCTTAGGGGCTGCGGGGGCTGTGCTGTGGGGCAGTGCTCCTGGGCTGCTTTGGACTTCCAGCTGCTCCAGGCAGCAGCTCCAAGAGCCTCCAAAGGAGGCTCCAAGGGGCTGCATTGGGGCTGGGTATCCTTTCACCCTCCTGACATTCCACCTCTCCATTCCCCACACGTACGCACTTGAGTTGCTCTGAGCCAACATGAATAGAAGAATCCAGCGTCTCCCAGCTGCAACCCTGCTCAGGCTCCCCCCTGCCCTGCGCTGCAGTGTGTCCAGCGCAGCGTGGCCGCAGCCTCTGAGGCGGTGTGGGGCAGCTGCCTGGCTCCCTGCCCCTGCTGCTCTCGTCTGCTGGCACAAGGCAAGAGACTCTTGCATCTTTGCCCCCTCTGGTGCCTCGGCAGCGAGAGGCGCGCAGTGCTCCTCTGCCTCTGGAGCTCCTTGACTTCCTTAGGATAAACACAACTGAGCAAAGAACCAAACATCAGTGTGTTGTCGACACCATTCTCATTCCAAATCCAAAATACAGCCCTCTAACGGCTCCTGAGAAGAAATTAACTCTACCCTAGCTAAAACCAGGACCAAAGGGGAAATCACACCTGGCAAATTTGGTGACTTTCTGAGACGGGGCTACATCAGTGGTGGCAACTAATCCAAATACTTTTGAAATGGTCTTAGAGACGTCCATCTCATTGCTAACAAAGCCAAGAGAACACATCACAACACCTCTGTATTTATCCTCCACCACTGGCACGCGTGGGACCCCGCTCTGAAGGGACACATCAGACGCTTGGACTGCGTTACAGCACCCGCAACTCTCCTTGACGGAGGTGGCAATCTTGTCCTCCGGGAAGCCCCCCGGCAGATATTCCTGTTCCTCTTCCCTTGCCAGAACCCTCCAAGAGAAACTGGAAGAGGACCTTGGATTTCAGAAAGAATATGAAGCAGCTCCAAAGCATCTCAGGGTTTGCAGGCTCTTAAGTCAACTGTGGAAACTGCACCATGAATTTGGTCTTCAGGTGAAATGCAAACCAAGCTGGCTTTCTCATCAGTAGGCAAGAGGGAGATGAAAAAGACCTAAACCAGGGGCAGGTTAAACCAATCCTCACAAGCCCAAGGGCTCAATTGCCCGCTCTTGACACAGAGAAGGAAACAGCTTTTAACAGACCTTGGGAAATTAGCACTGGCGGCCAGTAAGTGTAGATCAGAGCCAGTGCAAGGACACGTGTCTCTCCAGTGAGCAGAATCGGAGCCCACGTGACAAACAGCTTGCTGAAATTGCTTCACCCAACCAAAGCAGCAAATGTGACTGCAGATCAGAGAGGGGATCTGAGGGATCTGGGATGCCACCAGAAGCAGATCAAGGTCGTTCCGGAAGCAGCAAGTTAGGAGCTGTCAGCCATAACAACAGCCTTTTGGGTCAAACAGCTGACTGCTCTTGCACAGCAGCTTGTGGGATTGCATGATGCTGGTTGTCACCTTCCTGTTGCTTTGTAGAGAAGAAAGGTCCATCCTCACAGAACGTGCTCTACTAGGGCAAAGAGAGTATGGTAGAAAGCAAAAAAGTCATGAGCTTGTTTTACAAAAAGTCTCATCAAACAGCAAATTGCTCGACAGAGTTTTGAAAGGTAACTATTCCACATGCGTGTGACTTTAAAAAGAGTAAGAAAGGGCAAAAGTTAAGAAAGAAGAGAATGTAAGAAAAGCCAAAAGGAGGGCCAAGAACTTCAGGGAAAGGGCATCTCTTTAGTTTGTTGGGAGAAGAACTCCAATGAGCTTTGTCATGACTTTCAAAGCAGCAGGCGCCCGGCCCTCTCCTCTGCGTTCCTCCTCTCCCTCTCCCCAGCACGCTGCCTCCCATCTGACGACGACGTCTGCACGCAACAGGCAACGGGGGCTTGCCCAGCAGCTTCAGAGCAGGCAGATGGCCCAACAGCCTGCCACCCCTTCCAGTCAGTCCTCTCCGGCACTGCCGGCCGGGATCCCCCACTCACAGGCCCAGCCCTGCATGGCCACACTGCCCCAGCCCACAGCAGGACTTCCCCCTCCCGTCCACGCATCCCTCCCTCCGCCCCAGGCAGTGCCCTTCTCCTTCGGCCCACCCAACACACGCTGGCCCCAGCAACTAAAAGGCTTGGGTCTGCAGGACGCTTTTTTCCTCCCAAATGCACGACTACGGTGTGACGAAAAGAACCAGCGCTGCATATTGGTCAAACCAGTAGTTTTATTTCAACAAAGGCTTCTAGATATTCTGTTGTAATTTAGCAGCGGCCCAGCCCCAGAAGACACGTCTTCCAAGAACTCCTCCTTATAAAATGGAGGGCAGCAACACACGAACATTGGGAGAGCCTGAAAAACAAACTTCTACTTCCAAGAAGGAAAGACCCACTCGGTGGCTGTTACCCAGCTGTGCTTACAGACGTCCCTGTGCTGCTTTTGGCCTCCAGGACAGCTCTATTGCACACACACTTGCCAATGGACACAGCTCAGCTGCCTAAGGAACAAGTCCGAGCCCAACTGCTAAATACTATTCTCTTTCAAAACACAAGCTTCCTGACATTTTCTTTCAAAACCAATCTTTATTTTAAACTCTCACAAGTCTACCTGAAGCACTAGGTTCCCCTAGGTCAACGCCCATGCTAAAGCACCGTTTGTAATTTTGGTCAGAAAACAGGAAGAGAAAGCATGAGACGGCCTTTACCTTGGACTTTGAAATTCAAGTGGAGAGCACTGCTAACACCTATCCCTACTTTATCCTATGGAACTTAACTTAACTCGACTAATTCTTCCCTACCCCTACTTAAACCTACAGAACTTAAGGGGACTTATTCTCCTACTTCAGGGAAAGGAAACAAAGACAGGTGGCCTGGGAGGATGGGGACAAGGGTAGGGAAGCTGGGGACAAGGGTGGGAAAGCCAAGGCCCAGCTCGGCTTGAGTCTGTCTCTTAAGGAGAACAGGAAGGGCTTCTACAGCTATCTTGTTAAAGACAGACTAGGGATAAGGTGGGCCCTCTCCAGAAGGAACTGGCAGACGTGGCTATCATGCACAAAGAGAAGGCTGAGGTTCTTGATGACTTCTGTGCTTCAGTCTTCGACAGCAAGTGCTCCAGCCACGCCGCCCAAGTGGAGAAAGGCAAAGGCAGGGACTGGCAGAAGAAGAGCCTAAGTCCCCTGCAGCAGAGGATCAGGTTCGAGAGCGTTTTGGGAACCTGAATGTGCACAAGGGACCCGCTGAGGTTCATCCACAGGTCCTGAGGGAGCTGGCAGACAAGGTTGCTAGGTCACTCTCCATGGTTTTGGAAAATCGTGGCAGTCAGGTGAAGTCCTCGCTGAGCGGGAAAAGGGCAATCCAAACCAACAGGCCAGCAGGACTGGCCCCAGCAGTGAGCCCTGGGTGACACCACTGGTGACCGGCCATCAGGTGGATGTCAGTGCAGTCACCGCCACACCCTGGGAGCCGCCATCCCGTCTCGCCAGGCAAGGCCAGCAGAAAGCCCCGCGCAGAGCCCGGAGCGCCTCCCTGAAGAGAGAGGGCCGCTGTGCTGAGACAGGTGTAGGTGAGGGCTCGACTTGCCAACATGAAAAGACTGTCTGTCCCACGCCAGCAAGTCGTCCTCGCAGCAAGTGGCCCCGCTGACGGTCTGCTGTTCCTGGGAGTTCTTCTTTGCCCTTTGTCTGGGTTGGAAAAAGGCCTTCTTCCTTCAAGTGCAGCTGCAGGTGGTAAGGGCACGTCCCAGACTGCCCTCTGCACCTCAGTCCGTAGAGGTGGAGGTGGATGTGCCTGATGAAGATTCCCAGGGCTCTGCCCATGCCTCAGATGGGAAGGACACAGAGCTACTTGCTCCCCCAGTACTCCAGCTTTCAGCTGTGTTTTCGTGCCCTTGGCACCGCTCTAAGAGGCTGGAGATGTCCCAGAGACTCTCGTCCTCTGACCAGGCCCCCTCCTCAGTCAGTGGCAGGGGCAGGACCGTCTCCGCTGCTGCCCCTGCCCACTGCCCACTGCGAGTTTCCAGCTGGCTGGGCGAGAGGCTGGGGGAGCAGCAGGGGCTGTGCAGGGCAGCTGCCTGGCTCTCTACCCCTTCTGCTGGGGCTGTTGCCAGAATGGCTGTGTCCTGACCTTGAGCTGGGTGCTGCTGTTCCTCCAGCTGCTGGCCCCGTCGCCAGATCACAGCTGCAATTCTGCTCAGGGTGGCCCGTGCCATGCGCTGCAGTGTGTCCAGCACAGCGGGGCAGCAGCCTGTGGGGCGCTGCGGGGCAGCAGCTGTTGGCTGGTGGTGCCTGGGACCTGCCAGAGCAGGAGATGTGCTGTGCAGGTCCCCGACTGCCTCTTCTGCCGCCCTTGCGCAGATGATGCAGGGACATTTGGGCCCTTCCTGGCCAGCAGGCTGAGGCTCCAGCAGGACCGGTATGAGGGAGGGTTTGACCCAGATAGTGTAGATTTTGACAACTTCCCCTTTCTTCTCTGCCAGCTCCTTGTTGTGGCTGTCTTCTTCCTGGGACAGCGGCTGGTGTGCGTTTTCTTCCCCTCGGGACTCCCTGGAGATCTCCGAGAGCCCTGCCCACTGCCCCCTGGGAGCTGACAGCTGGCTTGGCGAGGGGCTGGGGGGGCAGGTGTCCGGGCTCGGGGCCTGTGGTCTGATGTAAGGGCTGGTGAGGCATGGGTGAACTGGGGCACAGGCTGTCCGTGTGGGCGCTTGAAGGTCCCAGGGCTCTGACCATGCCTCACGTGGCATGGGCACGGGGAGCCTCTTTTCTCTACTCCTCCAGCTTTGGTCTCCACTGCGTTCTTCTTGCGGCAACTCTAGGAGGCTGCAGATGTCTGAGAGCTCCTCAGACCAGGTCCCCTCCTTGCTCTCTGCTGCTGGCAGCACTGCCCCTGCTGCTGCCCTGGCCCACTGCCCACTGAGAGCTTCCGGATGGCTTGGCAAGGGGCTGGGGGGGCAGCAGGGGCTTTGCAGGACAGAGTCCTGCCTCTCTGACCCTGCTGCTGTGGATGTTCCTGCTGTCACTACCTCCATACCTGGTTCTACCTCCCTCTGTGGCTCCGGCTTCTGGCCACGTCGCCGGATCCCAACCGCAAGCCTGCGCCGGGTGGCGCGTGCCACGCGCTGCAGTGTGTCCAGCACAGCGCGGCCGCAGCCTCTGGGGCTGTGTGGGGCAGCGGCCTGGCTCTCTGCCCCTGCCGCTCTCACCTGCTCAGCCACGGCAGCAGAAGAGGTGCTGTTCTCCTCTTCCTGCGCTGCTGCCTTTGTCTGCCAGTTGTCCACCTGTGGCGAGGAGGAGGAGGAGAAGGCGGTGTGAGATGGAGGCGGTTGCCATGGCACGTCAGGCCTCTCCGTGCCTGCAAGCCCAGCCCTGGCACCAAGGCAGCTCTCCACTACACCATCCTTCACCTTGTGCCTCCTCTGCCAGCTCGACAGCCACTTGCGTGCCTGCAAGTTGGTGAACTTCTTCATCTTCCACATCGTCTACGTCGGCTACTTCCTCTGCCGCTGAGGCCCCCGAGAGAGATGCTGCCTCCAGAGACAGAAGCTCTCCTGGGAGAAAGAGGGCACTCCAGCCCTCTGCCCTCCTTAAATAGCCTCCCGGGCAGGGCGGGGCCCTGCACTGTCACAATGGCCTGTGTGCCCAAGGAGGCCCCGCATCACAAAGGGCCCGGCAATGCGCTGCTGTCACAATGGGCCATTTCCCGGCACCCCTAGGACAGCAGGGTAGGGGGCACACAACTGGCTGCAGCTGGCTGGAACTAGTTGGAACCGGCTGTGCCCGGCACAAGGCTCCCCCGCTGTCCCCTCACAGACGCTCCAGCCGGCCCGAGCCAACAGCTCCCGCACGGCCTTGGTGTCCGTGGCCTCCCCAGAGTTCAGCCCTGTCTGCATCCAGCAGCTGGCGGTGCCACCACCCTGGGCAGCCAGCCATGGCCACGGCATGTCCCAGGGTCAGAGAGACAAGTTACTTGTGGGTAGAACTGCCTTGTTAAGAGTAAGAAAGGGCAAAAGTTAAGAAAGAAGAGAATGCATGAAAAGCCAAAAGGAGGTCCAAGAACTTCAGGGAAAGGGCATCTCTTTAGTTTGTTGGGAGAAGAACTCCAATGAGCTTTATCACGACTTTCAAAGCAGCAGGCGCCCGGCCCTCTCCTCTGCGTTCCTCCTCTCCCTCTCCCCAGCACGCTGCCTCCCATCTGACGACGACGTCTGCACGCAACAGGCAACGGGGGCTTGCCCAGCAGCTTCAGAGCAGGCAGATGGCCCAACAGCCTGCCACCCCTTCCAGTCAGCCCTCTCCAGCACCGCCGGCCGGGATCCCCCACTCACAGGCCCAGCCCTGCATGGCCACCCTGCCCCAGCCCACAGCAGGACTTCCCCCTCCCGTCCTCACATCCCTCCCTCCGCCCCAGGCAGCGCCCTTCTCCTTCGGCCCACCCAACACACACTGGCCCCAGCAACTAAAAGGCTTGGGTCTGCAGGAGGTTTTTCCCCGAAATTAAGGACTAGATCATGATGAAAAGAACAAGTCCTTATGATTGGTCAAACCAAGACTTTTATTTCCACCTGTTAAGAAAACCCTTTGCTTACCAGCAGAGTCCAACACAGATGGGCAGACAGACTCGAATACAATTAAATACAGGAAAAACTGAACTATATACAGCAAGACAGACATCTACATATTATAAAGAGTTTTTTCCTGTATCTATGAGTTCTTGCCAATGCAAAACATTACTGGAACTCAAGTATATTCAGATTTTTTTCTTTTTTCCCCTTAAAAAGAAAGCATGTAATGAATTTCCTATTTTTTTCCATTTACTGAGGCATAATATTAATTTTGAGATGCACAAAATTTGTGGCACTTCACAGGGTACACAAAAGCTAAAAATGTTTTGTCTTGTTATTTTATAGTTTATGATATCTAAATTTCAATTAAATCTATTTATGGAGACACTAACTGTAAAGTGTTATTTACATGGAGGGAGTTGTGCAAAGTCATTTAGGCTATGGCTAGTACATTGTGAAAGATGCATGGTTAAGGAACTCACCCTCATCCCCAGAAGTAATCCCTTAAATCCTCTTTTGATCGTTTTTCTCATGGAGCAGTCACCCAAGGAAAACTGGCCATAATTTAGTATTACTTGTTTCTTAAGCTACTTGGAGAAAGCTGTTCCTGTGACCCTTAAGGGTCTTGACTGTTTTAATGTTGGATTTTTTCTGTTCACACAGTTAATGCTTTAAGCATTGACTATCTGCTTTTTGGGACACAAATGCAGCCGTCACTGTCCCCACACTACCCTAAGACAGCCTGTAGTTTCTATTACCAGTGGGAACACACAGGAACTGAATGTGTGTAACTTTGTAGGAGTCACTGTACTGCCACAATGCAGAAACTGCATATTCCTGCTAACAGTGCTGAACCAAAGCTATTTCAAACCAGGGTGGGGAAGGTACTGCATTTCTTCAGACAGCCTTTACAGAACAAAACTCTGTATTACTATATCCAGAAACATCCATAAACATCCTCATTAAAAAAAAAAAAGAAAGAAATCAACTTTACTTTGGGTTGCAAACTTCAAGAAAGATCTTGAAACAGCTAATTACAAGAGTTGCTGTAATTAAAGACTTTCTACAGATCCCTAGGACAGGTTAGCAAAGACACATCCTACAGTTGTGCTGCACCAGGGCACAGAATGGTTCTTATAATGGTTTCCATAATCAACCAACTGCCAAAAGGTGTCCAAGGTAAATTCTGGACTTTTTCACAGATATGCCTACTGCAAATGTGGATCATAAAACACTGATTTTAATCATCTTGTCTACATAAACCTGTTTGTATCGGCTCATCTACATCAGCTTGCACATTTAGTAACAGACTTGAAGCATTTAGAACTGAGTACTGGAGTGAAAAAAAAGTGACTTGATAACAGTACATAAACTGGTGTATTCCTGCCTTCTGAAATAGAGGAATTCTCTCTCCTAGGACATATACCTGCCTTCTCTTCTTTTTTAAAAATACACATTTAAAGAAAGCTGGGCAACCCTCAGGGTAAAGAGTGATTAAACTTGTCTCTCAAAAAGCTGTCAAGTTAACATTGCCAGCAAACACCTTCTAAAGCCTCCGCTTCCTAAATCCATGGCAGTACGGTTCTTTAATTTTCAATCCTATGCACCAGGCTACAACCAGTCAGGTATCAGTGTAACAACCAGAGAGAACAGCAAAGCAAACACACTCAAAGCATTAAACAGGGAACAGCTGACACAGTAAGAAGATCTGTAGGCAGTTTGGTATTCACCTGACAAGAGGACAGCATACAGTTTGCTTCTTATTCATCACTAGGAAGCCTAGAGAAGTCTGTATTCTCATTGGTTATTAGGAGAGAGTGTTACAGCACAGCAGTAAACCCAAGAGACCACCTCATCATGTTAGAAAATAAAGTCAGTGTTTGGATTCAAATACAGGAATTCTTGGCAGTTAAAACAATCAAAGAAGCATTTTCACATTGTACATGTTGCAACGTTTCTACGTATTTTAGATCTCACGGAGTTCATAAAAACATCTACATGTTCAAGCCTTCTGCTCAAAACACCTGACTGCCGGTCAACAGCAGGTTATTTTATTGCATAACCTTCATTGTCAATGTAAGCCTTGTTTATGAAAACACAAGCCATCACTACAGAACTTACTCTACTTGGGCAAAGACGACATGCAGGAAAGTAAGAGTCGTGAACTTCTTACAGGACAAAAACAAAAGTGTAATTAAATGATAAATTGCTAATCTGTCTTCTGAAAAGGAAACTATTTCGTATCTATATGTGATGGTGGGAATAATTTATAGAGTAAGAAAAAACAAAATATTCAGGCCCCCTCATTTTTTAGCATTAGAAAAAGTAGAAGAAAATTGATTAACTGCTTCCTTCCTGGTCCAGGCTGCTGGTCTAGTTTATAGACAGTCATTGATAAAACATTATAACAAGGAACATAAAAAGAAGCAGCTTGGACCATAAAAAAATGTTGTCTAAATACATACAAGTCGTTCTCCAAAAAAAAACCAAAACAATTTTATTTGGATTTGTGCACAACCTGTTGCTCTTTAAATCTTCAAAGCACTGAAAACATGACATTTTCCCCCAAAATCCATTGAGACTGTCCTGAGAAGTAAAAGTACTCATATATAAATGGGATGATATTGTCTGTGAGTGAGTTTCTTCCTGCAGGTTGGGCAAGAGTTGGCATTCCTAAGGGAATCACGGAGGCACTGACTGCAGAAGACATGGCCACATTTTGTTGACACAATCAGTCGTCCACTTTGCACAATCTGGAAGAAAGGAAACCACAAGAGGCACTGGAAGTAAAGAATTCAACTTTGCTGTCTCCTGCCACCAGGCAAACAGGACTTGGATATCTGGAATTGTCTTTTACTCTTAGAATAATACGGAACTGAAAGATCTTTCAGTGCCATCCTGGCAAAAGTTTCTCCCTCTATCCATGCCACCAAGGAGTGACTTGGAGTGACAAGTTAGTATGAGCTTCAAAACAAGCTCTGTGCTTCAAGTCAGATCTCTGCAACATCCCAAACAGGCCAACTGAGTTGTGCAGCTCCCCCTCTGCCCCATTCTCCCCCCCACAAGACAGAAAGGATGACAGCATGTGGACTCTTACCTCTGAGTAGACATCCATGCAAATGGGACAGCTAACAGTACCAGACGGCCTTGTGGCAGAGAGAACAGAACAAGAAAGAACATGCAGCTGTTAATCTCACTGCATGTCGGGCGCTCCCGACACACAAAACGTCCCGTCACCATCTGAGCACAGACCAGCCATGACACATTTCTTTTGAAGATCCCCATGTATCTTGAGCTCCCTCAGTTTGTGGCATGTAATGAGGAGTTTGGGTCTCCTTGTTCTAAGGGAAAGGTTTTCACTAGGGGGAAGATGCAGTCAGTCACCCTGCTCTAGCACTAGAAGGGACAGCAGTCTCTATGGGCACCATAGGTATGGCCATCAACAACATCAGTAAAGCTCTGTAACAAAAGCATCTACCTGTGCCTTGGAAACAAGTCATTCTAGAAAGGGAAGAGGCTGTCAGAAATTCAAATATCCCATGTTCTAATTTAGCAACACACACATTCCAAGAACTTCTCCTTATAAAATGGAGGGCAGCAACACACGAACATCAGGAGATACCAAAAAACCAATTTCCACTTCCAAGAAGGAAAGACCCACTCGGTGGCTGTTACCCAGCTGTGCTTACAGACGTCCCTGTGCTGCCTTCAGCCTCCAGGACAGCTCTATTGCACACACACTTGCCAAAGGGATACAGCTCAGCTGCCTAAGGAACATGTCCTAGCCCAACTGCTAAATATTATTCTCTATTAGAAAGAGTTTCCTGCTGCTTTTCTTTTGAAATCAATCTCTATTTTAAACTTTCAGACCTCTACCTGAAACACTTGGCTTTATGTCACGGCTCATGTTAAATCACAGTTTGTAATTTATTAATCATAGAGGAATAGAAAGCATAGGATAGCTTAAATTCAAGCAGGGGACCCTACTAACATCTACCCCTTGTTTAACCTACAAAATTTAACTCCACTAATTCTCCCATTTTTACTCCTCAAATTCTTTAGGCAGCAGCTATAATAGCACCTCAGTAACAAATCATAATTAATGATAATCTTCTTAGAAGGAAGAGGAGTCCAACACTACAGATGGCTCTGGCAGTCTCCAGCACCAGGGAGGACCCTTTTGTCAGTGTTAAATGCTGCAGCAGTGAATTCTTTCAGCCTCACCTACACAGAGCAGGAAGGCACAGTCTTTAACAGAGAAGCCTGAGGCTGAAGAAACAAACTAATATTTTTCATATTATCCAATTAGTGGGATTTGTTCTCTGAAATACTGAACAACCAAAATTTAAACATCTATAAATCCACCATCAAAATGCACTATGAGTTAGAATAGTATAGGCCCTTTCAATGGCATATTTATGATCTGACACCCAGAAGTTCCATACTCAAGTTCTCTCTCACATTGCCTTTCAGAAATCCAAAAGGCTCAAAGCACACCAGCTTGATTAAATCCTGTACTTTTCCCCCTCCAAAGAACCACTTTAAAAAAAGTTTATACAACAATTCTTATGTCCTTTGTGTTCCCTAGTCACAGAAAACCCAAGTTCTCTTAATTAGTCTAACACATTACAGCAGGACTTTACTGTTTCTCTGCACAATGGGGTCTTTACTGCTGAAACAGCAAGATCCCTATCTCACATGCACACATACCAGGGCTCCATAACATCCATGGGACAGAACAAGAACTGGCCATAAGAGCACAACCTCCCCAATGGCCTTGCAAGGATACCTTGGGGGGGATGGCTGCTGCTTGGAGAAAGGCAGCAAATGGTACAATGTGCAAAACAAGCAGGGAACACAGAAGCGTTTTTACTGGAATTTGCCAGGCTGCTGCCTGCCAGCCTTGTGATATCAAACCTCATTGACACCAACAAAAGTATTTCCATATCTAAAATAACTACTAGAGCTTTGTATAAAAAGCAAATGCGACACATTGTGAGCTATGGTCTGTGACTAATCCCCCTTCCTTGCCATATCCCCACACTCATCTTTAAGGCTGTATACAAAGCTGTACATCTGTCTTGGGCTGGCTTTTCATCCTGAAGTGGAAATGGTATCATTTGATCATCATGCAACACGGGATGTTGTACTCATTGAAAGAGGGAACTAAGTGAAGGCTTCAAAGACAAGTCAGGCGATGGCCACACAAGTCAGTGCTGTCTGTACCAAAAGAAGCACAGCTCAGTGTTTGGTAGGGCATGAGGCATACGTACTTAGTGCTTTCAGTTTCCTCTTCCAGTGGTCCCAGTTCTCGAGACACTTTTTCGGTCACATACACATCATTGTCTCTTGTTTCATCTTCATCATCGCTGCTCAGTACACAGCTGTCCGACTGCCGCTGGCTTCTGAGTCTAAGATTTCTCCTTTGTCGTTGATTCTCTGCAATTTAATTTTTTAAGTTAGCAATACTATTGTCTGTCTCTATCTGGAACTATCCTTGAAATGTGAGATTAGAAATAGTCTGTAAGGGTTCCTATTTTAAATGGACCATACTCAGCTGGGTTAAAAGCAACCTTAAACAAACTAGTTTCCTAAATATTAAGGCTGAACACGTCCAAATATTGTGAATATTTTGCTACATACTGACAGAAAACATTTGCACTCCTCCCCCTACAAACAGCTAAAATGCGACCTTAAAGATTCTCAGTGTCACGTGTTTCATGTAATTACACCACCTGTGAATCGATTTCCCCCATAAAAAGAAGATACCCCTCCCATCCCTGCTGACAGAAACTGCTACCGTCCTATGGTGAGGAACTGCAACAGTTGCTGTGTGATAGGGAAGGGAGAAGACTGAAGTCAATTATCTCTGCAACTCCAGTGTCCATGTAAAAATAATCAAGCATTAATCAATTAAAATGACATAAAGAGTCACAAAATTAAAGTCCCTTCCTGCCTAAGTGTTCAGCTACAACTTTTAATGTCAGTACTGTTCACTTGCTCTTGCTTCATTTAGAGCACAGAACAGATTACATTCTAGGTAAGCAGCTGACAACATACTAATGCATGTCCAATAATATAATCAGAACAAGGCTGACAGATATAAAGGATTAACTTTTTTAGACCTGTAACTATTTTAATATCTAAAGTAATAAAAAACCCAACTTGTTAATTAACACTTGTTAATACTACTCTCTACAAAATTTGAAGCATGTTAGAGTAGATAATGAAACTGAATACTATGACCACAAATCACTTTCTCCTTAAGCTTCTTCACTGCAATACAGGTTAAACAAATCTTTTGACATTTTCTTTTTATTCAAAGCTGATATTCCAGTGCTAATTAAAATTATGGTCAACTTGGGGCTTAAAGAAATTCTATTTTTGAAAAGTAAGAAGCAATTAAAACAGCTTTGATGTATTTTATTTCAGGTACTTTCTACAAGCTCTGATAGTGACTATGAAACACAGACTGGATTCATTCTCCTAAGACACCAGCTAGATGCTTTATCAATATCCTTTGCCTTTTTCTAAATGCATTTTCAACTCATGCTGCTCAAGCTCATTGGAAAAGGCAAACAAAAATAATAAGTCCATTTAAGACAATTCCATTACCAATTTTAAAATGTCCACTCACCTTCAACAATCTTGCATCAATACATATGGGAAAGAAGAGAAAACAAAATACAATTAGACTTTGTTGTGCACCCCTGGTACTACATACAAACACCAGTTAAGCAAAGCAGTTACAACAAAACAAGCTAAGAATGGTAGGCTATTGCTCTTGTTTTGACTAAGAATGTTAAAAGTATTATATTAACTGCTGCTCTAAACAACCAAGTGGATGCTGATGGTTCTGCTCCTGCTGCTCCAATGGGATAGAAATAAAGGCAGCTTATGAACCACCTGAGCCCCCTTCTCCCTGCTCCCCCATTTCAGTTCCATGATTTATGGTTTCAGGCTGGAGGTGATTCTTTCCCTCTTTCTCCCCAAACAGGCCAATTCAGCAGTGATGTCCATAAATGCTTCATATGAGAGCAGCTGCTAAAGGGAAAAAAAATAATCCCCAACCCACTGTTGTCTTCGGTGGAACTGGAGCAGGGGCAGTGCAATTGTGAAGTTTGAGGCCTTTCCTTTGCAAAGGCTAAGGAACAACCCCATCAAGAAGTACCCCCATGCTATTCCTGCTGCTTGTTTCTGATTTGCGTAGCAGCAGTGGCATCCCAAATCTGAGAGGATAAACCACACTACTGGTTGGATCAAAGCTTTCAAAACACCAGTAAAGGGGAAAAAAAGTAGATTTTTTAAGACTTGTTGGAGTAATGAGATCAACTGGTTTGCACCCAGTCAGCTAAAGTTGTGCTTGGCATCTCTGACAGGAGTACCTCAAACCAATGCAGCAGCTAAACACTTCATATAAGAATAAGTCAAAGACTTACTCTTCTCTCCCTTGGCTTTTTCTTTAAATCACTAGGGATATTTGAAAAAATTCTTCACCAAAAGGGTTGGCAAGCACTGGAAGAGGCTGCCTAGGACAGTGTTTGAGTCCCCATCTGTGGAAGTATTTTAAAGACATGGAGATGTCATGCTTAGGGACATGGTTTAGTTGTGGACTTGATGGTGCTGGGTGATTGGTGGGACTCAATCATCTTAAGAGTTTTTTTTCAACCTGAACAATTCTATGATTCTATCTTTGATATATCTAGAAAAGCTTCAACTATCTCTTTATGTTACACTACTCATGACTGATATATATTCATGTCGGGTTCTGGAGCAAAAAGTTATTTTATATTATCCTCACTACCTGCAAGTGCACCTCCAGAGCAGCTTCTGTAACACAGGGCTTCCATGCACTGACAAGTCAGTTTTGAACTTAAAGTCAGATTCTATGAGGGAGCACATGAGAAAACTCATTTGACTACAAGATTTAGACAAGTGTGCTGTTCACTACTTACCACAACAGAATCATTGTGAGTTAGATCAACGACCACAGGATCTGAAGATTCACATGTGAGATCTACTACTTCTTCACCAGCTGAAAAACAGAATGTTAGAATCAAGATCAGAGATTGCAGAGGAGTAAAATTGCCTGCCACTGTACAACAGGCCAAGGTTCAACCACATTCTGTCCATTTTATCTATAAGAATGTGTCCAACATTTCACTCAAGTTTTGCCTCAGCAGTCCACACAGAGCATTACCTGCCCTGTCTTCTGCAAGCTGCAATGCAAGGGGAACAGCAGCTGAGCTCCTCACACAGTTCTGTTGGATAATACAGCTTGTGGGAGGCACACAGCAACAGACAATTCATCTGACACAGCAGAATGCTCATCACACAGAAAAAAAATAATAACTTTAAAGTACTGTGCTGCACATGTTCCCTTCAAATGGGACACAACTAATGACAGAGCTTTTCTTATCTTTTTCAAACCTAGGAGTTCCCAAACTTAGTTTGCCACTCTCTGTAGTGGCAGCTGCAGTGACTCCCAGCTTGCCAGAGTAGACTTCCAGATGTTTGAGCAGCTTTTGAGGACCTTTCCTATGCAACTCATCCATCACAGAGGTAAATGTATCGTAGCTCAGTACTAAATCAAACCAGTTGTCAGTAGGCTTGTTATTTCAAGATGCCATACTAGGTGCTTCCATACTAGGTTTCCCTTCCTGTACAGTAAAGGGCCTAGGAACTAACATTTTCTAGGCTGAAACACACATTCAGTCGAACACCAAGCCTCCAGAAGCAGTTTCTGTCCTTACCAAGTTCAAAAGAAAGCTTACCGCTTTCTTCAAGTTCAATTGGCTCTGCTTCTGACGCCATTTCTGCAGTAGAAGCCGGGAGCCTGTTTCTTTTCCGAGCTTGCCTAGAATTAACTGCTCCTCCACGGCGCTTTCGTTGAGTCTAAGAGAGAACAGAGACTTAGCATTTTCTGTGTGAGCAATATTAATGTGGCCCTCGATTTTGCAACACCAACGAAAGCACACAAGGATACAGACAACAGTCCTGGAATGATTGGGGCATTCATTGCATGGTGGTATGAGTTATTCCTACCTGAATGCATGGCATCAATGAAAAGACATCACCCCAGATCTCTTACCAGTTGCCTCACCAAGAAAAAGCCTATCATGATGGTTTGGAAATGAGAAGACTAGTTCACAATTTATCAGGTTTTTGCTCACATTGCAAGCATTTCTGAACTATTGCTAAAACCTAAAGGGATTCAAAATCTTCATTACCACTGAACATAAAGTTACATGAAGATTTAATGTACTTATGTTCCTGTGTATTAGCTACAAACTCTTAAAATAATTTTCAGAAGTACCATGGAAAACATATTTCAAGAATCAGGATTGCATTGAGTAGTGAAATACTTACTGTGCTCATAGTGTTTCTTGATCTAAAACCACCAATCAAGAGGTACACACAACAAAAAAGTAATGGCAAGGAAGCTAAAACTATAAGTTCCTTGGATTCCTTTAAGTAGGTCACTGACAAAAAGTCCAGATTTTTCAGGGTCAGAGAACGATGTTCTTCCAAACCTATCAAAGAGAAGAGAGATTACCTATCTGCAATGCTTGTTCTCTTCAATACTCCTACTCCAAGACTCCCATTTCTGAGTCACCAGCTTCTGCCCAAAGCCAGAGGGGAGGGAAGCCCCAGAGTTCAGTATTTGAGCCTCAGACACCTGCAGCTGAGCCTGAAGCCTCAGTCATTGCTACCCATTAACTAAACACCAGAATAAGTGAATTTGACAGCAAACTAGAAGAATACTAAGGAATCCCAATGACATTGAACTGAAAAGCAACTGATTGACTCTCGAGGCAATGTCCGTGGGCAGCAATCACTGGGAATTGTGTCATAAGCAGCCATCTTCAGAGAACCAAAAACTCCAGATGAGCAGTTCTCCTCTCCAACCCACCTTCAGATCCCAGCAGCTGGGAGCCAAAGAGCTTGAGAGGAATCTAAAGCAAGTGGAGCAGAGAAATTTCAGTTTCCAAATACTTGCTGATGTGCAGGAGAACATGTGCTCCCCGCAGCTGCTCTGGTGCCTGCAGGTGTGTGTGCCCAGCTACCTGCCAAGGGGGAGAGGGGAAAAGCATAAAGGCAGCTCTGAGTAACTGCCGGGGTACTGAAGGGTCCATCTCAGAGCTCGGCTGTGGTACAGTCACCACAGACCCAACACACAATGAGGAGCTGTGGGAGGGCGTGAGGGGAGACAGTGGAGGGGCCAGGAAAAAACCAATTATGTTAAACAAGAATTGCTGAATTGTCTTCCTGAGCTGACTTTGATTTTCACTGCAAAGACCAGCACACATGCTGTTAGCCTACTCACAGATGAGGAAACACTGAGACCATGCAGTGGGATAAGGGATGGAACAGCACCAGTAGTCAATCCTAACCTTGAACTAAAGGAAATCTGACTGATCTTTTTCATCTTCAACTTACTCTCTCTATTTCATAAATCACTTTCTTAAGAGACCTGTTAACACTGAACTGTAATATTTTAAAACAAAACTTGAGGAAATGCTTGAGAAAAATGCTTACACTAAATTTGTTACTTATTACTAAGCCCAGAGATACATTTATGTATAGTTTTAAGTAACACATCACTCAGCAATTTTCTCACATTTTTTCATTTTAAAACTGGCACAAAAGCCACAATTAAAGTCAACATGTCTTCCCCCTCTCCCCCCCAGCTGAATCATTTACTACATGCCAGACTTAATGCTCAGTGAGTCCACAGGGAGATTCTGGTCACAATAGATCTCATTTTCAGAACTGTTGTTTGTAACATCCCCTCCTACTACGAACCTATTCAGTAACCAGTTCCTTTTAGGAATCTAAGCTGACATGTACAGTTTTTCTGTCTCACCTGAAGACTAAGGCTCAGAGAAAGCTGGGAACTGACTTTGTCCCTTGCTCCCCCAATGCAGGACTCACCTACACATTCCTTTCCACAACATTGTGTCCAGGTAGTGTGAGCTCTCTCTGAACACTTCACACTGTTCTTAAGGTCTAGATTTCATTTCACTTGTTAAGAAAGAAAGCTTTTCTGCCAACCTTACCAACATCCTTGGGAAGAGCCTGTTTGACTCACTTTACTGAGTTTCTGGGACAGAGGACAAGAACTTTTAAAACAAGACCATGCCTAATGATGCACTCATACAAAAAACCCCAAACCCAAAATAACAGCAGGACTGTTCTGTGAGCACATTTCCTTTGTGCTATAGGAGTTCCTAGTTCCACACAATTATTATTCATGGGTTTGGAGGTTTTAGGAGACAAAGGGAAGAAGGAGGTGAAGGAGGAGGACACAGCACAGGGGATGAGGGATGGGGGCAATGAGAGAATCATCCCTAAGCCTGGCACATGTGCTGTTTCAAACTAATTTCTGAAAGACAAGCTACCATCTTCATCAACCAGGCACAAATGAAATGAAAAATAACTTGGGCAAAGTAGTTTTCTGCACACAGCAAAAGAAACAATAGACAGCAACACATGAGGTACATTAGGAAGTTAGGACATTAGATTCTTTTAAAAGTTTTATTTCATCAAGAAAGTCAAGGATGTTTTCCTTGATTCTCCTCAGATATGGAATTGGAAAAAATATTTGGGATCTTAAAAAGCTGGGAAATGTTAGTTGGTACACACACCTGAGGATTACAAAGAAATTAACTTTATATAAGCTTATTTTTAATTACAGGTTCTTAGAACTGTTTTAAAACAGAACCTTTTGGAGCAACCTGATACACTGACAAACTGCACTGATAAAAAAAGAAGCTCATTGTATTCACCAGACAGCACAAGTTTGGATATAAAACACCCAGAAGGTTTTCCAAGACCTGGTGCTGTTAGGATTTAACACTAAATACAACCCAGTGCAATGGTTTGTTGACAAAGTATCTTTAGAAAGGCTTAAAAACATGGGAGGAACACCTGGGATGACTCCAAACAAAAACGTTGCACAGATTCTCTTTGGCCACAAGTGGCTTAAATCCCAAAGAAGAGCTAAAACAGAAGAAAAAATGAAGCCAACCAACAAACAAACTTATATTTTCAAAGTTATGGTGAAAAAACCCCAAAGTAATACACAATAGAAGATCTGTTGTGCTAAGACCACCCTGCTCACTTTAAATATCCACTTACTTCTTTAACAAGATATCAAGGAACAGATTATTTACAGGATTACTATGAAATGTCTCAGAGGATCTAGTATCAGACCTCAATGGCAACAGCAGACAGTCACTTTTTGTCTTAAATGACAGAGAGTATGATTGCTATTTAGATGGTTTAATTTTCAGAATCTTCCAACAGTAGGCTTTCTTTGTAATTAATGCAGAGAGTACATATGAGGCACAAACGTTCTACCTGCAATGGCTCAAATCTTAACTTCTTCAGGAGCTGCTTTGAAGAAGAAAGTTGAGAATTATACCCAAAGGGAAGCTCATCACTGTAAAACCACCTCAAAATAAAGCACCATAGGCAGGCTCATCAGTATCAACACGACCCACCTCAGGAGAGTCATGTTTACAAAGCAAATCAGACTACTGGAATTTATTAAGACTGCAGAAGTAGCCTCATGATCCAGCAACATTTCTGTTTTGCAAGAACAAACCTCTTCTGTGGAACTACAGATTTCCACATGTTCTTGGCTTACTTGGTAAACTTCATTGAACATTAACTACCTGAACTGTAAGAATGCATACTGAAAATAAAGCAAAGTTTGCCTCCGTAAATACACCACAGACCGAGTCTAGCAATGCACAGGAGATACACCACAGGTCAAGTCTAGCAATGCACAGGAACAGAGGTAAACACATTGCACATTAAGAGATACACTCATCAGTAAGAATTCCTCACAATTTTCAAAACATCAGGACCACTCAATTTAATAACACAATCTGCTACACAGGACTGGAGAGGATGAGTTAAATGACAAGGCCCATACACTCCTCTTCCAGCAGCCACCATGGAACCACCCAGCACCCAGACTCCCAAGAGTGGCTGATACAAAGAGTTATGCATCAACCTCCTTCCTCTCAACCCCTACACATCCAATGACTCACAGCTTCAGCTGGCCTTTTTTTTTCTTTTGTATGTGAAAACTTAGTAGATCAACTTAGGAAGCCAATAAATACTTTTAACTTTTACATACTTTTTATTGCACCACTGCAGGATGATAACAGCACCAGAAAAAGCCACTCCCCTTCCCCTTACAGGCAGAGCTCTGCACATGCAGTTATTGTTCCTATCATTTAGCTCTCCCAAGGGCTTAAGCAGTGTTGTCCTCACAACAAACAGCATTTTAAAGACTATATCCACCAACTTTTCTCTGTACAGGTAGATACTTGAGAAAAATAAACCATTTAAAATAAGAATATTTACACCAGGAGTGGTAACTACCCCTATTCCTCATTTAAGTCTCCTGTTACATTTTTTCCTCCACAAGAAAATTAACACTTTCATTGAGTTCAAGTTGACCTAATTAGACATGTTTGAATTACCATTCAAAAATAACTGATTTTCTAGACAACATAAACTGAAAACTTTTTTGCACCACTCTGAAAACAAAGTCTTGGTCTCCCATGTCCTTAGCATGAATTGAGGCAAACTGTCTTAAGCAAGAAACAGACATTTTCCCTGTCTGACTAACACAAACAAGACTTTAGTTCATAATCATCCTAAACACAACAAATACACTGAAGTACCTACTTGAAGGAAGCAATTATGTCGATCCAAACGTTGGAAATGTGCAAGGCACAGCCGACAAAACCAGTATACACTAAATATGTCAAAAGGTGTTATCCCATGCCTTTAAGACTTTGCTTCTTATTTCTACCCAAAATGTCTCTTTGTACTACTAACAACAGAAAACACAGTATCAAAGATGCAGCTGCATAACAGGATTTCCGTGGCCAGAAGATGCACATGCCAATCACAAAGCGATAGTCTTAATGTTTATGTTTTTTATCACAGAGAACACTAATCTGATATTTTACTCTAACAAAGCTTCATATTCCTGTACTTCCAGTACCTGTAAAGATGCTCCCCTTTTCTCAGATGCCCTACAGCAACTTCAGTTGGAAACAGAAGTTGAATCTATTATGTGTTACCCAAATTAGGTCAAACACTCCCACACTACAAAAGCTCGGTGAGAGGCACTATAAACAGAGTAACAGGAGAGATAACCAGCCAACCAGAGATACACCAGTCTGCCTGCTCCAAGCAGCCAGTTACATCTACAGACAAGTATGGCATGTTCACGATCAGCCTAAGAAAAACAAAACATTAAAACACCCACAGAACAGAACACACCAAACCTTTCCATCAGTCAGATGTCCTATTCCAGAAACAGCAACGAAAGACGGACAATGGCCAGAAGAAAAGCTCCTCATTGCTCTTACCTGCACAAGTTTTTCTGAGAGGACACAGCTTACTTTCAACAGTCCCAAAAATCAGATACAAAGAAAGGAAAACAAAAACAGTTGAGTCTTTCCACATTCTGTAATCGAAGTGCAGAGGGGGAGCGCTGAGGCAGAAGAGAAACATTCCCCTCCCCTCCTCCTGTCATACCATACCGGGGGGGAGAGCGGCAACTTCACTCAGCTACATCCACTGAGCCCCTGCGGTTCCTCCGCGGGAGCGGAGACCCACCTTCCCAAGAACACAGGGCAGAGCCGGCGGGAGCCCCGCCGTGTCCGCACCTCGCCCTGCCGGGCAGGGGGCAGGGCAGGCAGGAGCGGTGGGGCCGCCCCGCGCCCCCCCGGGCAGCGCCGCTCACGGCCCCGGAGCCCCCCGAGCCCGGGGGGGAGCGGACCTGCACGCGGCTCCCGGGCAGGGCCGCGCCCGGACAGGGGCTCGGGCACCGTCCCCAGGCCGGAGCGGCGCCGGCCAGCCCCGCCCCGCACCGGCAGGAGCGGCCGCATCGCCCCGCTCCCCCCGCTGCGGCCAGGAACGCCTGCCTTCCTCTTCCTTCCTCTTCCCTTTCCTCTTTCCCTTTCCCCTCTCCCTTTTCTCTCCCCCTTTCCGCTCCCGTTCCCCCTCACCTGCCGCCCGGGCTCTCTGGCGAGTGGGACGGGCCCGATACCCCACCCGTCCCCCGGCCGAGCCCCCGGCCCGCCGCGCTCACCTCAGCGCCGGCCGGCAGCGCGCACGGCAGCGCCCGCCCCCTCCCGCCCGCCATTGGCGGAACTGCGGCCCCGCACCCTGCCGAGTGGTCGGTGCGCACGTCAATCAGGGAGGGTTGACCGGTGGCCCCGCCTCTCCTCCGGCCGCAGGGCGTGCTGGGAGTTGTAGTTCCGCACGGGCGTGCGGCCTGTGCGGGGCTGTCGGGGCCCTCTGTCCCTTGTCGCTGTCCCTCGAAAGCTCTCCTCAGTCCCCGTGTTAGTTCGGCCCTGACCGCGCTTTTGCTGTGTTCTGTGGTGCTGTTGTACCTGGAGGTAGGGTGTGTGTGATCTCTGGGGTGCCTCTCATCCCCCTTCCCCTCCCCCCCGCCAGTCTTCTGTAAACGTTTCACAGTCACAGAATCAGTGAGGTTGGAAAAGACCTCTGAAATCATCGAGTCCAGCCTGTGACCGAGCACCACCTTGTCAATGGGACCATGGCACTGAGTGCCTCGTCCAGTCTGTCCTTAAACACCTCCAGGCATAGTGCCTCCACCACCCTGGGCAGCCCATTCCAATGTCTCATCACCCCTTCTGTGAAGAAATTATTTTTGTCAGAGTGTTTCCAACACACTGAGCAAAATTTATCAGAGCCATCAACGTGGGAGATCGTTACCTGTTGCCCATGGCATAATTACTCCAGATCTAGTGTGTAACTCATTATAAACAATGGCAGAGGTGTTTCAACTCACCTCACCTCACCATCAGAAAGGGGTTTTCCCAGCTGATTTACCTTAATGCAAGGACCCTCTGTCCCTCCCTGGTTTCTTACTGCCCTGTGCCCAGCAATTGGGCTGTTTGTAGCTTTCCCTGGTGACTTCTCTTCTTCCCTGGGCGAAAAGTGCTGGAGGTCTGTACTGGGTATTTTTTTTGCTTGCCATTCCAACATAACTGTCTTTGGTTTCATTTAAACGTCTGTCTCTCTGAGAGAAAACATCATGTTCTCTAGGGCAGGTTGCATTACCTGGCCTGGCAGTCATGTTACTGGGGCTGATGTGGAAGAGGGAGCCAAATGCCACCCAGCAGTGACCATGCTACGTGAGCGGTGAGCACCCTGTGCCTGGTGCTTATCACATGGCAAAACCCCTGGTCTTCCTCAGGTCATCTGGGCTTTGTTACACCTCCTGACACCATAGTGACATGTGAAGGCTTCTGAATGAGAGATTTCTGGAATGTGCAGCTTTTGGCACTAGAAATGTTTCTTAATGAGTCTGTCACTATGATCAGACAGGTGAAACCTCTGTTGTTTGTTGGGGTTTTTTGATAGATGATTTCAGAGTCAGCCTTGTTCACTTAGGCTCATCTTCTTGGCTGCAAATAGTGTAACAAATGTGTAAATGAATGAATCATGAATTATTCATCCACCTGTGTTTCCATGAAGCAAGGGTAGAGGCATTGCTTGCTCAATTATCTGTGAGTGGAAGAACCAGGTGCTGGCTGGTCCCTGCCACAGACACCAGGCAGCAGTCTGAGTAAAGCTGTGTGGCTCCAAAGCTCCCCTGGCTCCAAGGGCATTACAGCTGCTTTTGTAATACAACACTAACAAGCCCCACCAGGCCTTTGATGGCTCTGCACTGGGTCACCTCAGGTTTTGGTGTACCCCACACTGCTAGAACAGGAATACTAGAGAAAGTGCTCCAGAAGGCAGGGCCAGGGTGGTTCTGAATAGGATCTGCTGTGTCCAGCATCAAGTTATACGCTTTTGTCAGGAGGAAGGTGGTATTTTTTATGTTGTTCTGTGTATTCTGTTGCAAGACCTGCCTTCACTGAAAAAATCAATAGCCTACATTGATATAAAAATGATGAATATATAGATATAAAAATAGGAATGTATTGTTATTTTCTTCAAAATACATTCTTTTATATTCCTCAAAACATTGAATCTGAAGATGACTTTATGCACCAGAACCTAAAGTAGCAATAGGGCTATTTGTGACTTCTGAAGGTAAAAATTCCACAGCTGGATTATTGAGATTCCTTTATTCCTCAGTCCTTTCATTTGAGAGCAGGGAAAATATGGAGAAGGAAATAGTTATGAATCAGCTTGATTGCAATTCAATAAAAGTTTTGAAAACTTGGTCCAAAATCACAGGGGAAGAAGCCTGCAGTATGATGGGGGTTTGAAATTTCCACATGACTTCCCTATCTGCTTAATGAGGCTTTTTTCTTGCATTTTTAAATTCTCTTGAAAATGTTTAAGAAGAACTATTTGGCTATGCAAAATCCTAGACTGTGACTGTCAGCTGTTAACTGCTGGCTTCTGGAAAATCAAGGTGTTAGAGTCACCACTTAGCTTTGTTGCTCTGGAATACAGTGCAAAAGAATGCTGAACAACCACAAGGGAAGACAAACTCCCTGCCACCAAGGTTTTGTCATTTAAAGATATTACAATCCCTTACTTGACATGATGTCACAGTTCCCTTTTCTCTGTAGTTCTGTTTCTGTGATTCCTTCTTTTCACTCAGCTGTGTTCCTTAACTCTTGTTATGGAGCATGAGCCCTACTTGCATTGCTTCTGTGGACTACTATAGCATTTACTTCGAGTGAAAAATACAACACATTTTATCAACTTGAGGGTTGTGGAAATGATCTTCACAGCTAGATGGCAACAAAAGAATTCCATTAGACTTCCTGCAATAAAAAGTGAGAAATGCAATGTTGTGAGAGCATTAGAAGCAGCTGCCTGACTCTAATGTCAGTGACAGTCTCTGTCAATTTAAATATTTGCAATAGCCATAATTAAACACTTAGTAACTGGCATTGAGTTAAAATGGAAATACATTACATAGCCTTACTGCTGTGTAGATTTTAATTCCGATTTATATCCTCCTTGGCTTTGTGCCTGGATAAGTCTTGTGATTTAAAGGCTGTTTTACACAGTATAGCAATTGTCATAGAGGGCAAATTATCTTCTAAGTGAGTAACAGAATTCTGACTTTTTCTGGAAGCAGCTCCCTAAAGAGATCAAACAATGTTATGTTCTCCTTCCACTGTTTAAATACTGAAGAGATTTACATCTGCAAATAGAGAGATGGTCTGCCTGGGTCACTGAATCTAGACACTGGCTCCTGGAGGCTATCACATCACCTAAACTTTCTAAACAGATTTTCCCTCATCCTCTAAAACCAGTGTTGAAACTGGTGATCCTCTTACACGCAGTTACTGTCATGTAAGAAGACATGTTAGAACCTTGGGCTGACTATGCCTTCTGAAAAGATGCATTTGTAAACAAATGTTCCTTGGCTTTTGCCCTCATTTTTACCCTTTTGGAAGATGAGTGTAGCAAACCATGGCATACTATACAATACCAGAAATACAGGTCTCAACATTCTTACCCAGGTATTTGCCATTCTGCTGTAGGATCTCTGATGATAAGGTTTCGTTTTCTTAAAGCTTTTGATTATACCAGAAAAAAATCATTATATTGTAATTATTCATTATATCATTATAAAATAATATAAAATAATAAAATTATAAAGAAACACACCCATTTTTATTCTATTGTGCTTGTAAGACCCACATTTTTCTAATCACACTGTAAAGGTGAAATAAAGAATAAAACTCAACCTTGTAGTACATAGGTACGTTGGGAGATTCCCAGCAGGCCTGAATTGGTTCCAAGTGTATTTTACTGTATATCAGAGCGCAATATATAGGTTGTGGTTCCAATTCTTGCAGCCACACAGGCAGCCCTTTTCTGAGCTGCTTCTCTGGCCATGAAGCCATGTTGAAGGAGTTTGAACTGTCTTTCCCGAATCTCTTCCAGTTCTCTCCAATGGTTCCCTTGCGAAGAATCCTGCAGGAAAGACACACAGATGATCAGACCTCGGGTGATACAGTGGTCTCCTCTTCAGAGGATACACTGAATTTCTGTTTGATCCTGCTGGCTGACAACCCAGTTTGTTTTCTAACATGACTGGGGAACTTGTCAACATCAAAGTAGGTGTGTGATGAACAGAAAGGGAACCTGAGCGGCTTGCCCAGTTTAAGATGACTTAAACACAGCTGCAACACTCCACAAAACCATGGGAATGATGAACTGTAACACACCTCGGGTGAGAGAGGGGGTAATCCCAGTTTGGGATGAGGTGTGTGTGATGGGAAGCTGGGAAAGACGAGAGTTAGAGAGAGGGTAAGATGCTGTCTTGATGGGATAATAAGAGTGGGAAGGCAGGTGTAGCTGGATGAGCCCTGCTCCGTGGTGGCAGAATGTGTGACAAGAAGGTGAGGTCAAGGCCGTGGCTGGAGAAACTGTGCCTGTGCAGGAAGCAGGGTGTTGCTATTGCCAGTCATGCATGGCACCATCTGCCTCTGCCCCCCTTGCCAGTGCTGGCAGTTGAGCAAAGGTCTGTGAACAGCAGGTCTATTGCACAGCCTTTCTCCTTATGTAATAACCAGACCTTGCTTGGCATGATGCTGGTTTTCTGGGGGATAATCTTTAAGAGTCCTGCTTGCTTTTTACGCTCCATTTTTTTTTCTACAATCTTCCTCTGCAGGTTTAAAATGCGTTCATCTTTCATGGGCCTTTCACCAGACTGGGACTTTCTTTTCTTTTCTTCTTGCCTGCAAAATCAAAAAGAAGCAATGAGAAGGCAAAATAATATCATCCCACAGAATAAATCCATCTGAGCGTATATTACCTTGATAATAATGAATTTGCTCTTGCTTCTGGGAATCAGCTAGACTCAAAACAGATGTAAATCATATAACTTGCATGTGGTATTTGCAACTTGCCTCTCGTTGTTTACACCATAGCATTACTAAACCATATAGAATAATTTTTTCCCACAGGATGCTATGATGACAATATCTGAAGTACTTCAAGCTTGACATGATATTCTTCAGAAAAAAATGTGCAGAACCTGAGATAATACTGCAGCACTTTGCTTGTGAAAGCTATGGAGTTTTCCTTATATGGTCATTAGTATTCATCCTGATCACTGTTTTCCTTGGCAAATGAAAGATATTCTTTTCTGTGTAATCCCAATGCCCAGACACAGAATCTCTGGGATGGTAGTGTATTAATTAAGGTTAGTTGCTCTAGGTGAGCATAAATTGATAGCAGCATGTGCAGCATAAAAGTAAGGCATAAGAGAGAGGTTTTTGGACAGTCTTCCTTTTTTCCTCCCCTTCTATTGTAGTCACTTTTCTGTCCTCTGGAATTTACATTTGATCTGGTTTTGCTTACTTTCACACAACTGGCACAATTTGGTCACAACTTTTTCATGCAGGTTGCACCATGTTACGTAGTGACTCACTTAACATCCAACTTTCTCATTTATTCAACATTGCACTGGAATTTGGCTTAGTATGATCAAATTGCAGAGTTAATATTATATCATGATCAGCTGTGATTCTCTGGCCAAATTGAGAGCTAAAGGAAGTGTCAGATCTTCCAAAGAATGCACATAATTATATAACATATAATCAGGTTAGATCTGATGCAGCTGGCAGGGATAGTTTATAAAAGATCTTTTTATATAGTGCAGTGGTGCAACATTACAATTGCTTTTATTGGAAACCAGATAAAGACTCCAAATGACCCAGAGCAGAGTGCACCAGGGCATTGTCCAGCTGATTCTGTAACTGTCATTCTGCCAGTGGCAGGACTAGTTTCAAAGACAAGATGCCTCTTGGAAATAAATGTTTTACAACTGAACTCTACCCTTATATCTTGGGTCTTACATCCAGTGTTTTCAGTATAAGACACACTCTCTTCAAGAAGCTGGCAGATGGGGAAGAAGGAAGAAGTTCCTTCAGAGGCTAAATCCACCAATTTGCCTCAAAAAAGTGTCTGTATCAAGACTCCAGGGATCCAAACACTTCTTTCATCTTGGGAGAGATGGCTTTTGCCTGCCTTGTTAGCATCATCTTTGCTAACAGGAAACTCTCCATGACAGCAGATTTTCTTCAGAGCAGCCATTCCAGACTAGAGGGCCCAAAATCCTCAGGGAGTGGATGAAGGGGAGATATGACCTCTGTTACATTCTAAAATGTGACTGAACTCTAAATCAGGGACACAGTTTAGCTTGGCTTCTCATTTCCAGTTGCTTTCCTGAGACACTTCCCAAACCTCTCTGCTTCTTGTGTCATACTGTCTGGTTAGGATGACATTTCCTTGTCCTCCTTAATACTGTGATATACTCTGCTACACTGAGATTAATTTTTAACACTATTCTGTAAATCTGAAAATTACGTACTATCACTTAATCTAATTGAGAACATGGTTTATTTCTACTTGCACTGTATCAAGGCATTGCATTCCAAAGGATATAGGAGAACAATACAGTAAGGTATTATGGAAATACTTGATGATTAAATCTTGTCAGTGGGAATAAACAACAAAACCTTTCCTTACGTGCAAATCCAGATTCTTGTAAATACAATTAAAGGAAATATAGCAAGAGGTTTAACATCATGAAGCAGCAGCAGCTGCTTCTGTATTAACATTGTAAATAGTTCCTTATCCCCAGAGTAATATTTGGTCCTCTTCTACAGGAAGTCATGTGCCAGTCATCTACACTATTCCAAAAAGCTGCCAATCCCATAGATTTCCAGATGCCACACCATATCATAATGGAAACTCCAAGAGGGGAAGGAATGAAAAATGAAATTTTAAAATTCTGGTTTTCTGTGATGGTCAGTTGAGAACTTTCACGACTCAAGACAGAAAAACCTCTTATGATCTCTGTCACCTCATATCACATATTTCCGAAGGAAATATGGTAACAGCCAGTCAGAAGGGGCTAGTACATAGTTAGAAAAGTCCTATCCAGATTCAATATAAAATTACGTGATAATTTATGAAAAATCTTCTGTGTTTAAAAAATGCAGAATTTGAAGATTTGCACAGATGATTCCTCCTAGAAACTACATTTTGCTCTTCATTTACATTTTCAAACTCCATCTTTGCATCAAAAGTATAAAGAGATAGATGTATGACAGCTCTTAACTGACTCAATACTTGTAGGAGATAGAGTAAAAATGATGACTTTACCATTATAGGGACCAGAATATCAACCTAAGCAGCTGGGACTGTATTTGTAACTTCACCTTGCAAAATGGAGTCTTGTGTAATAAATACATTTTGTTAAAAAAAACCCAAACCAGGATTGCCTTATAGTGCAATAAACATTTTTTTTTGTTTCCTCATACTCTCAGTCTCCCTGTACTTCCCTCCTTGCCTTTTTCTGTCCTGCACCATATAATTCTTAGTTACTGCAGTAAGTAAAGTGAATGTATCTAACTGTTAACAGTTCACTTTTAAGGCAGTCATTATTTTGAAATTTAAGAACTCTACACTATTAGACTGATTACTATTTTGTATTAATGTGAGGGATTTAAGCACTCAAAATCTGACTCCTTTCCAAAATAATCAACTTATTAAGCACCTAATTTTAGGTGGGGAAGTGATTTTTATTCATAACAGTGTTTTCCTCATTTGAAATAAAGATTATGAGGGTGTATAATCAAAGTTCATTCACTGAATCACAGAATGGCTGAGGTTGGAAAGCACCTCTGGGGGTCATCTTGTCCAACCTGCTCAAGCAGAGCCACCTCGAGCTGGTTGCACAGGAATGTGTCCAGATGGCTTTTGAATGTCTCCAAGGATGGAGACTCCACAACCTCTCTGTACAACCTGTGCCAGTGCTTGGTCACCCTCACAGTAAAAAGTGTTTCCTGATGTTCCTCTTGTCCTTTCAATGGTCATTACTGAGAAGAGCCTGGCTTTGCTTTTTTAAATGTCTCTCTTCACATCTTATATTTCTGATCCATCATTGCTGATAAATCTCCTCCTTCTGTTTGAATGCTAATGAAGAACTCATTACCAGCGTAGGAAATGAGAAACTAAATCTTACTTCCTGACTGCAAACATACACAGGACTCTTTTATGAAGTATTTCTTAAATTTGTGAAATCAATGAAATCACGAGTATTGTGAAGTACCAAACCAAAGTCCCTTATATTGTTAATTATTCAGCTTTTTTTTCATTATTTTAGGCTATATTTTTGAAGATCTGAAGGAACAACCACATACAGCCACAGCATAGCACTATTTTTTTCCCCCTCCATGTGCTGTTTGCCCCTTCCCTCAGTTCTGTGCTGTATCTCAGGGTTGTGCTGCCAGAGCGTCTTATGAGTTTTGAAGGATGGGCCTCCGTTCTCCAGTCCTCATCCAGAAAGCTTTTGAACCCCTAAGTCAGACCTGGACACTCCAGGGAACACCTGCTTTAGGAAGTTTGTTCTACTTGGATAGGACCATCACAGCCATTCATCCATAACCCTCCATTCTGCTTGTCCTCTTTCTCAGTAAATTAGCATGTTTTCAAACACACATAAATCTGCTGGTGCTCAGGTTTGAAATCTGAGAACTCAAATGTTCATCCACTTCATATGCCAGTGCTGATTTTCAAACTGTGTGAAATTCTAGCAATTAAAGGGATGTCCTGCATATGAACTGCATTCATTGTTAAGTTTCTGCAAGCACTCACAAAGCCACTGCTGTGATGGGTGTCACGGCTTGCAGTCTGTTAAAGGCCAGTGTCTCAGTAATTTGTCATGTTCCATTTCCTGTTTTGTTAATATAACTCACTATAGGCCTGCTCAATGTGCTTCTTTTGTGTTGGTGTATGTCTGTTTGTTAATGACATTCAAAGGAACCTTTTTGATAGGGACCTGATTAAACTCCAGTGGACATTAAAACACTGTTTTTAGCAAAGTTTAGCTGCCATGCTGTAGCTGATTAGCAGTAGCCTTCAACATAATGCAATTTAAGATATAAACACCTAGTTTCATATTGATGCATAGGGCTAACTTATGAGGACCATTGGTAAGGTTTGCTATTCTATCCCTATAATGAATTAACTCTGTAAACATAAAAATTTGCTTTTTACATCTCCTGTGAAGTGTATCAAGAAAACAACCCAAACAATTAATCTTTCACACTGATTTGATAGATATTTCAGAATTCAAGATCTGCAAATAAGGTTTAATACACTGAGTCTATATTTTCTATAGAGAGAAATAAAAACTGCTTCTAAGTGTCTAACATTTGTAAATGCTATGGCCAGCGTGCCATATTTCTGTATTAACAGAAATAACACCAGAGATTTGGATTCTAGATGAAAATGCATGAAATACACTCCTAAAGAACAACATTTTTTATATACTTTTTATAGGAGAGTCTTCCAAGTTTCATACATAGATTGCCTGGGAGCCATGAAAGGAAAATGTCTTACAACATCTATAATGAAATGTTATATTTTCTTTACTTGGAGAGCAAACAGAGCACATTAAAATTATTGTATTATTTATCATAAGTCTGACCAGAAGCTTGCAAATTTAGTGCTTAACTTCATTTGGATTCTACTATCTTTGGCATGCTGCTCTGTTCTAAAAAACATTTCAAATGACAGGACAAAAAAGTGAATCAAAGTTAGCTTCTCATTCAAGCATAGCTCATTTCAGGATCAGAACAGCTTTAGGTCTGAATTAAGCCAAAGAGTTTAAAGTTTAAAGGAACCCAGTGCTATACAAAATTCACAGACTGCACATCTAGCAGGACAGATGATTCTTTAAGCAGTTAATAGTGAAACAGGTTTCACGTAGCACACAAATTCTTTATGTCTCTACTGGACAGTTTGTGTCTCTACTGGAAAGCAGTGGCTTGAGTTGCTCCCACAGGGTTTCACAATATTGAATGCTTAGCAATGAGGGTGTATTTCCAGCTCCAACTCCATTTCAAGTTCTTAAGTCTTAAAATCTTGTCTTGATATATGCCATAGAAAAGAGGGTCACTGATCTGTGCAGTCAATCCACTGCAGCCGCAGTTATTGATTCATTAAATTCATTAAACTATCTTCTTAAGTACTAACATACTGAAACCCAAGTCTTTGGAGATTAACTATCAGCAAAAAACCAAATTAGAGCTGAGACTAGTGTAAACTAGTTAAAGGAATACATCAGTACTGCCTTCTGTAATTGAGATTTAGAACTGAAGGATTAATCAATAACATGAACTGAACTCTAAGAAACCACCTTTGGCCATAAACATGAATCTAAGACATGTCTAAAGACGTATATTTGTAACCTGATAAAATATGTCTTCAGAATGTCAGCCGAAATAAGTTTGCAAAATACATATAGCAAGACAAGGACTAACCTCTCAAAGCCACAAAAGGGAAAAGGTGAAAGGCAACTTGCAAGAAAACAGTGGCAAATATTCCAGATGCAGTAAAAATGGTGTAAGATGTGTGCCACATTTGATTCTTTTACACAGGCTCAGCTTTATTAGTAAATAGCTTTAACTTAGATTTTAAACCCTTTGTGGAAGGGACCTGTCTTCTGCATATGTGAGGCATCTATGTTAGTTATGGATCCTTGATGACAATGAATAATAAATATAATAATTAATAATAAATATGAATAATAAATGCAGAATTTTATCAGAGAGCCTGTAAGCAAAGAATTTCCTCTTTGATCTACTGCCATATTTAATTTATAACTTATTATTGCTATCAGAAAATATTCTTCCTAAAATATTTTTAACTTCTAGAATAAGGCCTGCCTTTTCACATTACAGATGATATTCAAGGAAGAAAGCTACAGCCTTAATATTGGTTTAGATGAAAACAAGAAACCACTTTAAGTGGCAAGCTAGAATGATTCTAATAACATCAAATTAGTTCTGATTAGCTGAAAAGGAACAGAAGAAAGGCAAAACTTCTTTCTAAATATATATTATTGGCTCTGAATCCTGGGGCAATACTGTCAACACTAGCCTATGGAGTGTCTTCAACCATAAATGATGAAAAAGATTCGTTAAATCTGATGCAAATTATTTTCAAGAATAAAAAGGAAATCCTGTCCCCAGTGTAATCCTCGACAAAAGTCATACTGATTTACAAAAGGGCAGTATTTTGCTCTCTACTTGTTCTTCTCCTCAAGGGGCTGGCAAAATATTAACAAAGTCGCAATGTCTTAAATGTCACATGCTGTTTTATACTGACTTTAAAGCAGCTGCTCGTCCAAGTTCTGCTCTGAATTGGGAAATCTGGTCCAGTTTTTCTAGAATAAGTTGTTCCTTAGCTTGTTTTTCATGAATTATCTGGTCTCTCTTCTCTTCCTCTGCTGCCTTCTGTGCTTCTTTGAGTAGAGCGAGGCGTTCACGTAGTTCCACTATTGACATTTCACAAAATAAACCATGGCCACCAGTCTATAGAACACGAAATATACGTTTAAATAACACTGTAAATACCAAGGGGAGAGTAAATGAGTAAAACCAGAACATTTTGATTGTGTTCCAATGCATGCTGAATATATTCTGACGTCCAGAAATATAGGGATGGCCCTAAAGTTACTGGTATTTAAAAGCTGTTTTTAAAATGTAGAGCTTATCTCTCGTATGTGTGATCATAAAATATTTAAAGAAAAAGCAGTGAAATATACAGAAGATTAATCATAAATACATTTGCTCTCCAAAAAAATTCTACTTGACTTTTAGTTTTAATTACACTTTCAAATTTTAAAAATGTGCAAAACTACTTTTCTTTTTTAATGTGTAAAACCAGAACAGACTTTAAACTAAAAAATAGGTACCACCACAGGTAAATGAAATGATAAATGGTCATTTATCATTTATCATTGGTGGTGAATGGAAATAAATCCAGTTGGTGGCTGGTCACGAGTGGTGTTCCTCGGGGCTCAGTATTGGGGCTGGTCCTGTTTAACATCTTTATTGATGATCTGGACAAGGTGATCAAGTGCATCCTCAGTCAGTTTGCAGATAGAATCATGGTATCATAGAATCAGCTGGGTTGGAAGGGACCTCTGAGATCATCAAATCCAACCCTTGATCCACTTCCACTGTGGTTACTAGACCATGGCACTAAGTGCCACATCCAGTCTCATCTTAAAAACCTCCAGGGATGGAGAATCCATCACTTCCCTGGGCAGCCCATTCCAGTGCCTGATTACCCTTTCTGTAAAGAATTTCTTCTTAATATCTAACCTAAACCTCCCCTGGCACAGCTTAAGACCATGCCCTCTTGTTTTGCTGATAGTTGCCTGGGAAAAGAGACCCCCACCTGGCTCCAACCTCCTGTCAGGGAGCTGTAGAGAGTGATGAGGTCTCCCCTGAGCCTCCTCCTCTCCAGGCTGAACAACCCCAGCTCCCTCAGCCTCTCCTCGTAGGACTTGTGCTCCAGTCCCTTCACCAGCCTTGTTGCTCTTCTCTGACCTGCTCCAGCACCTCAGTATCCTCCCTGACACCAAGTGGGGTGGGAGTGTTGATCTGCAGGGGGGCAGGAAGGCTCTGCAGAGGAATCCAGACCAGCTGGATCAGTGGTCTGAGGTTCAACAAGGCAAAGCCTTGGGTCCTGGATTTCGGTCACAACAACCCCCTGCAGTGCTGCAGGCTGGGGGCAGAGTGGCTGGAAAGCTGCCTGGAGGAAAAGGACCTGGGGTCCAACAGTGGGTGAACATGAGCCAGTGTGTGTGCCCAGGTGGCCAAGAAGGCCACTGACATCCTGGCCTGTATCAGGAATAGTGTGGCCAGCAGGACCAGGGCAGTGATTGTCCCCCTGTGCTGGGCACTGGTGAGGCCACACCTCGAGTACTGTGTCCAGTTCTGGGCCTCTCATTTCAAAGAGGACATTGAGGTGCTGGAGTGAGTCCAGAGAAGGGTAGCAGAGCTGGAGAAGTGTCTGGAGCACAAGTCTGATGAAGAGTGACTGAGAGAGCTGGCGGGGCTCAGCCTGGAGAAAAGGAGGCTCAGGGGGGACCTTGTTGTCATCTACAACTTCCTGACAAGAGGTTGTAGTGAGGTGAGGGTTGGCTTCTTCTGCCATGTCTCAAGTGAAAGGATGAGAAGAAATGGCTTTAAGTTGTGTCAGAGGAGGTTCAGATTAGATATTAGAAAAACTTTTTTCACTGAAAGAGTGGTTAGGCATTGGAATAAGTTTGCCTAGGGAGGTGGTGGAGTCACTGCCTCTGAAAGTGTTCAAGAGACCTCTGGGTGTGGCACTTGGGGATATGATTTAGGGCTGATAATGATGGTGCTGGGGTGGTGGTTGTACTGGATTATCTTGAAGGTCTCTTCCAACCTTCATGATTCTGTGATTCTGTGATCTCCTTCTCAGATTTCACTTCAGAGTGAATTTGCAAATAGCAAGTGCTCTAATACTTTGCCTCCACGACCATCAAGTTGTATCCACAGGAAGTGAAAGGGAAACACTTTGCAACAGGGCTCATATGTAAGTGGTAATGTTTGAGCATGACAAGCAGAAACCAAAAATGTCAAGGAAAGAGATTTTCCTACAGGTAGAAGCTGAATATTTTGAATGTCTGCATTTCAAAAATACTCAGTGAAGTTGGTAAAACGGTTCCTAAAATAAGAAAAGTTCTATACTCCTGCAGTAGATACTGCTGGTGTTCAAGCAACTTAAGTGCCATCAAGGGAAGAACTGGTACTTTAAAAATTATGAGAAGGAGTGAGAATTTTATGAACAAATACTTAATTTCACTAAGGCAAAAAAAAAGCCTTTAGTAGAAAGAAAGAAAAACAGGGCAAGCTATCACCAAAAGTGTGCTAATTCACTAGAGTGCTATTGTAATAGTTGGTATAAGGGAACTGTGAAGTTGTGATATAGAATCATAGAGTGATTTAAGTTGGAACTTCTATGAGCAACCTGTGCCAGTGGTTCACCATACTCTTTTTAAGAAATTTGTTCCTTATGCCCAGTGTAAGGTTTACAGTTTCAAACAATTTCCTCCTGTCCTGTCACTACAGGCCTTGGTAAAACATCTTTCTTTGAAGTGCTTTTATACACTGCAAGGCTGCAGTGTGGTCTCCCCAGAGCCTTCTCTCCTTCGGGCTGAACAACCCCAACTCTCCAGCCGTTCTCCCCAGCAGAGGTACTCCAGCTCTCTGATCATTTTTCTGTCCCTCCTCTGGACCCACTCTAACAGGTCCACATCGTTCTTATAGTGAGGACTGCAGAGATGGACACAGAACTCGGGGTGGAGTCTCACAAGAGCGGAGAGAGGGGCAGAATCCCCTCCCTCGACCTGCTGCTCTCACTGCTTTGGATGCAGCCCAGGATATGATTGGCTTTCTGGGCTGCAAGTGCACACTGACAGCTCATACTGAATTTTTCATCTACCAATGCCCCCAAGACCTTCTCCACAGGGCTATCTCAAGCAATTCATCCCCCAGCCCATTTGATACAGGCAAATGGGGGTTGCCCTGACCCAGGTGCAGCACCTTGTTGCACTTGGCCTTGTTGGCCTGCATGAGGTTCACACAGGCCTGCTCCTCCAGCCTTTCAATATCTCTCTCTTCAACTGTATCAACTGCACCACCCAACTTGGTGTCATCTGAAAACTTGCTGAGGGTGCACTTAATCCCACTATCTATGCCATTAGGGAAGATACTAAATAGCATTGATCCCAGTATGGACCCTTGAGGGACACCACTCCTTCCTGGTTTTCAATAAACCATTGACTGTAACTCTGGATGTGACCAACCAGCCAATTCCTTATCCATCTAACATATCCATATCATTCAAGTCCATTCCGTTGTACTTTCGATTTGACCTACTGTGTGGCCACTCTATTTTCAGCAACCTTACATTTTGGTAACTTCACTTGATTTTTGAATGAATTTTTCATATATGACTTGAAACCTGCTGTGTTTTTCTGCTTTGTCTTTTGAGATGAACTAGATGGGAAAATGTCTTTAAAGCCATATTCTGTACTTGGAAACAAACAGTATTTCAGTGGAAGCTCTACGTGAGGAGTCAACAGCCACTGTAAGATGCAATGACATGAACTAGGTTCAAAAATAAGAAAGTACTGACATTCCAGTCACTGTCATTTTCCTGAATGAGACCCTGCACCATTTTACAGTTGTGATAGAAAAAGTAATGACATTTCCACATCTGATTATATCAAACCATTATGTCTTTGCAACCAACACTTTGTGACTGAGTCATCAGGGTAACAAATGTGCAGTGAGACCATACTAAAGGATCTGTTTAGGGTTGACAGAGTGTACAAATCTACCTTTTGGCATTTACCATATGTGTGGTGTACGATAATTCTTTGTACTCCTCACTTTTTGAAAAAGGAGAATTGCCTTTTTTGGCTGGAAAAGAAGTGGAGAAGCCATAGAGGCAACTAAGGAGAGTAACGGAGGATGGGACGTCTGGGGAGCTGATTTCATTCTTGTTCACTTCTTTCACATTTGACATTAAATGCATTCTAAAATTTGATAAATGAGATGAGGGATTTATTTGTTAGTTGCAAAGACAGGTAGCTTTGGAATCAATTAGTGGCTCAGTTCTATTCAGAGGAGCAGTAGATAAAACCAAAGCATCAGCACAGTCCCATGGAAGGAAGACCTGTTCCTTCTGTATGATTTCTGCAGACTAGCCATGGATGTTTTTTGTGTTCTTCATTTGAGTACTCATGAAAAAAAGGTAAAAAACACCAAAACAAAAGGATTCTGTGATTTACAATTGCTAGTGTCATTTAACATTATTCTATGTTATTCTTCTTTCAGTGTAGATAAGAAAAATGGAAAAGTATTTTCAGCTAATCTAGTTCTGATTTAGTGGTAAGTTAACAGATTTCTGGATGTTACCTAAGTCTGGGCATTACAAAGCCCAATCTCAGGCATATCAGTTGTTGTGGATCAACAGAAGTTTGGGGTACAGTTCCTGTAGACTTAAACACACAAGTCATTTGCACAGTACATATGTAACAGCTAGAAGGTTTTGGGTTCTCTTGACCATCTCTTTCATATACCTGAATGTTGACTGTTTTAAAAGCAAAGGAAATTTATTTTGCTAATTACCATGGCTATCACCACTGCAATATGAACAGCTATACCTCAGTCCAACGTTTGTGTTCATTCAGTTCTTATCCAGGACTGACAAATCTTTGAATCTGTTAATATGGATAGAACATCTTGTAATCACTTGCTAGTTTCTTTTTGTAAGATATAGGGAAACCCAGATTCTATTGGCAAAATTCAAAGAAGGTTCAAGGGAACTAAGTTTTCACTTACCATCAGAATATTGCTCTTGATAAAATTTTTTGGTTTATAACTTTGGCTAAGTTTCATTTCAAATCTAACCTTTGTGTTATGGGGTCACTTTGTACTTAATGCACCCAGACTGTGATATATCTGCATGCAATACACGATTCCTCTTAATGTGTGAAACATATACAGGACACATTTATGTAAAAACAGTAGTTCTGCTTTTTGAGTTTACCTCTGTTAAGTCAACAAACTTATGTCTGATGCCAGGTATAGACTCAAGAGCTCGTATTTGTTGAATTAGTTCATATCTTTTCTTAGCCTTCTCCTCCTCTTCTTTTAAAGCTTGCCGAAGAAGTTCTCCACTTTCTTCAGAAACTTGCTGAGCTGAAAGATAAGAATTAATCTCTGTTAACTGGTTTCCTATTTTAACAAGTAGTCCATCTGGAGGAAAATTCATATGCATTTGTGAATAATGATAATAATATTGATCTGAAGGTACTTGGGGGAACAGTCTGGCATTGGTGGGAGGAATCATTAGAGAAACAAATGAGTACTTCCCACCTCCACTATCTATCCTTCTATTCAGCTCATAAATGTACTGTATACATACACAGGCACTTTGAATTACTGCTTTGTAGTTTCTGTTCTCATCTGTGCATACTATTTCATTATTTAATCAAAGGATATTATACAACAGAAAATATTCATAGTTTTTCAGGCGACGTATATCCTAGAAATCACTGAATTGCAAAGGCTGGTGGGCTCTGCTAGTCCATTTTGGAGTGGCTAACACTCTCTGTCTGCCTCAACCCTCATGGATATAAGTACGGAGATACACAAGCAGAGAAAATTCTCCTCCCCAAGATATGCCCAACTAGAGGCAGTCTGTTCATACAGTAGATGTTAAACATGGCATTGCATTGAAATATGTACAACCATGTCAGTGAAACAGCCTGGGCTTTATTAGCTAATGCATTAACTGAAGAATTTTCTTTAAGGATAATGGAGGATGAGTAACATTATTTCCCTTCATCACAACCACTGGTCTATCTTGGAGGTGTTACATCCTTCTCCCTTGCAGTACTGTCCTTCTAGAAGATGGCTTTTCTTTAAATAGGTACAGTCCTCTTCTCTGGATGGCCTTCTCTGGAGAAGACAATAATCTTGAGCCATGATTCTTTCACAGCAGTTGCCAGGCAAAAATGATATGAATCACAAGAATCTGAGCTTCATGACTTGACAAAAAGTAGAGTCATTCACGTGTTACTTTTAGATGGAAGAAAAACTGGTTGCAGAACATTAGTGCTTTATTTCTCCCATTTAAACAAAGACTAAGTCCCATGATCAGTAGCTTAGAATTTCTGATCTATCCAGCTTATTCCCGGAATTCATATTCATACATTCATGGGAATGTACAGCCTGGATCTTTCCCTCAGTTTTACTTTCCCCTCTGTAAAAATTGTAATTGGCCCACTAAAAGAAAGATGAAGTAATTTGGGGACATTTTGCACCATCTCTCATTTTTCTGGCAATATATCAATACCTATCTGCTGTTTGTATTCCTGGAGCTTTGTTTTTACTTGCTTTACATTCTTGTGTCCTTCCATGACCTGCTCCGCCAGCTCTTTCATTTCTTTCTGTTCCTGTAGACGTTTCTCTGCCTGCTGGTGCATCAGCTCTGCTTTCTAAATTGCAAACAAAGAGGTGAACACAACTCCTGATGGCTGGTGACCCCAGTGCCTCAAATCATTGAAACAGGGCAAGGACAATTGGATTCAAACTATTACATCACCCACAAAAGTAGCAAAGGACATTGGCTGGGGACAAGAAAGAGACAGATTTAAGTTCCCTTCTTTGTTTTATTTACTCACAACTGCCCTCCATGACATTTGTGCTGCTATTTTCCATGATTCCCTCCTACATGTTTCTAAAAGCAGACAAAAAGAGCCATTTCTAGATCTGGTTGTGAGATAGCAAGAGGTGTGGTAATCTAATATATAGCTGTTTATGTGCCTACATAACAGGATCTTCTTGGGCCTAAGCCATAGCTCTGTAACACAGCCCACTTGTGGCTACCATGTTCCTTCCTTTATCAGAGGAAAGGAACAAGAAGCAGGAAAATGGATTTTCCCAGATTAGATTCCTTCCTGTTCTTTCTGTTTGAGATGTAATACCAGAGTTTTAAAGGGAGGAGGAAGGCCAGCAACAACAGCTGTTGGTGCCCAGTGTGTCTGGAGATCTGCATGTGGATGAAATACCCTCCTGGCATCTGTTGACAGGCAAAGGGAGCTACCTGGAATTGGTCAGCTTAGAGCAAGTCTTATTTGCACATCCCCAAGTCTATTCATATTGAGGCATTTCTGTTAACAAATAAAACACATATGCTCTGAAATGACGTTGAACATAACAATTGCAATAATTTTGGAGTGAGTGCGAGTGACCACACTATGATCAGTTGTGCATAGTAGGGTTCACTTTAAATCCTTGCTACAGTCTGTCTAAACAAACATGAAGACTCAATGCCAAAAAAAGATTGAAAGATTTTACAGGACAGAAAAGGAGTTCATTAAGCAAGTTTCCCTTTTGCAGCAAGGTCTTTATCAAAATTTTGTACATTTGCTGTCCCATCTTACGTTGCTGAGACTCTGAAAGAGACATCTGTGAGAGATGGTCAAGAAACAATTACTGGCCTACAGGGCATAGCAACATACTGGACTAATAGAAAAGCCTGTGACAGTGGCTATGAAAAGTTTTTAAAATCTATAGTATATGGTGATTATTGATCACCTGTTTAGTTTATAGAAAATGTAAGGCAAATTTGGGAAAATAATGAAAAGATCTAGCAATGTTTTTGGGAAACTGATTTGCCAGATCAAAAACTGTGTGAAACTGGTTCTTGGCAAAAATACTCGGTTTTCCATATAGGTGGATCCAAAGAGGGTTCTCTGCCTGAGTTTTCCCTTAAGAGAGACCTAGGCATGTCAGATAATATGAAGTCAATTGAATTATAACAGTTGAAGAAAACAAATTCTTTCATATTTGTGGCTCTCATTTTAACAAGATAAAGAAATTAGTCCTATATTTTATCGATTTCATTGCAAATGGTGCTTTGTATCTCAGTATCTGTTCGAAAGGGACTTCCATAATGATGTGAATATAGGGGAGCATGCTTTAACCTTCTGCTTTTATTCAATTTACTTCTTAAGTGTTATCAATCAAATCAATCACTTGTACAAGTACTTTAATGTACAAGCACTGCTGCATCTGGAAGTTATAGCACTATTTTTCCTTTGTTTGCAGATTTAAGTGAGTAAAGATACTGCATAGAATTTTTACACCTTCTTATAGGAGGTCTTATCTGTGGTGTGTTTTACACTGATTGAAAGTAAGCAAAATTTGAGCATCTCTGTATGCATTACCTCTTCCCTCAACAGATCAGCTTTCTTCTTGTTTTCTTGAATTACATTCTGACGGGCTAGAACTGCCTCTTCATGACTCAGTTTCCCCTGAAGCCTCCTACACTCTATTTCAGCCAGCTGTTCTTCCAAATCTTTTCCACGCATCTGTTTTTGCCATTCCAAGAATTCAGATGGGTCTCCAAACCCTTGTTCCAAATTTTCAATTCTACAAGAGAGAAAAGAAGAGCATACCATTCTAAGGATCTGGCTCTGCAGCCCTTCCTTGGTTCATAAAACATTTCCAGTAGTTTTTTTGTGATAGGAAGGGTTTGATCTCTGCTGAGAAAAAAGTTGGTCATTGCAAAGTCATTTGGCAGATATATTTTAATTCCAGTCTAAGAGGTGTTTCTACTATGAGGAATGCCTGAGAAAGCCAGACTGGAAGAAAGTGCATGAGGGCACAGACCTGAAAGTTTTCAGTAAAACAGAGCCCCAAGAGAGGGCAAACTTTAGCTACATATGGATTCTCATAAGGAACAGAGAGAATCAGGCTGAAGGTATGAACATTTTCTCAGAGGATTGCTTTCCTTACGGGTAGAAATAACAAATAACTTTTCACTTTGGCAATCTTCTTGGCAACTTTAACACAGAGAACTAAAAACTTCTGCTTAATTCTGTTTCTGTTTTGCATTCTGTCAAATAATATTGCTGTAATGAGGCAAAGAAGTATTCAGCTATTAAGCAAAGTCACATTCTTATTTTTGTGCTCAGCTGAGAGAGAAAAGCATAGCAAAGCCCTGGGGCAGGCCCATCAAAGTCCTGCAGCAGAGGAGGGAATGAGCCAATAACTAGGGCAGAGACACAAACGTGCAGTGAACTGCATCTTAACTGCTGCTCCCCAATGCATATATATGTGTGAATATATATACATATCTATATGTATCTGTTGTGTGTTAAATGCAGCTGAAGATTAAACTTATTAATGTAAAATAGTTACAGGGAAAATCTATTCTTTGCTGAGTAGAACAAATTCTGCCATCTAGAGTGAACAGTGTCATATGTAATACAGAAGAGCCTCAATGTACATACGTAGCTGATAACAGAACCTGAGTGATGTATAGTATCTTACTGCTAGAATCCTGATGCATCTACTAAAACCTGAAAGGTTGAAAGACCAAGTCCAACCTTACACAGTCATTCCAGGACTTAAAATGCTAACAATATTTAGTACTTAACCTGCTAAGTCAGGTGGTTTAGAAGTAATACTAAATCAAGATGACATGATAGAGGTTTAATCTTTCTTAAAATTTTTAGTGAAAATGTTCTGTAATTCTAGTTACAGAATACAATCTGTGGTGGCCATCCAGGAGTCACCCTCTCCCTAGTAAACATCCTGTGAAAACCTATCCTGCTGAATAATGATTCCTTATGTCAGAGGAATCCTTATGTCAGGATTCCTTAGAGCCCTAAGTGCACCAAAAGGACCTGCAACCTCTTATTCCCACCCCACCACCACTGCCCAGGATTTAGTGCTTGTGTTCAAAGACAGCTCTGTTGCAGTGTGACCGTGTAACACGGGACTGGGCTGAGTGAACAGAACTGTGTGAGGGAGAGCTGTGAAAAGTCCTGGGGTGTGTGGAGAGTTTCATCCCGGGAGACACATTTAAGGCAGTGTTAAAAGCCTTGCCTAAGCTATGCTGCAGGTATGCCTGCACCCAGCCTAGGACCTTGTTGACTCTGCCTTGTTGACTTGGCTTCCTGGCTGGACCTCAGTCCTGACTCATCACTTTGGACTCATCCTGCAATCCCTGGGCCCTCGGCTGACCCTGCTGGCTGTCACTGCACCTGCTCCACTGCCTTGCCAGGCTAACATGGAACTGAGCTGCTGTCAGTGAGGACACTGTCCCTACAATGTCTTGCTGTCACCCTCAGCTCCTGGCTTATCTTGCCTCAAGGAGCAGCACATTCTTTGCCCACCATATCTCACTGTGATAGCAATGGACCGGTATTTTTACATACATATGAACAAGTTCAAGTATCAAACTTGGCATGTAGTTGACCACAATCATTGAAGAAAATGGAGATATATGAAATTATTTGGCTTATTACAGATGCACCTTTATGATGGACACAGCAATAGATGTGTATTTGGGTCATTATTTATTCTAGAGAATCAGAATAAACATAAAAGTGATCCCTGTTGGACTTTGCAAGTGGAGTCTAACCAGAGTGCTGAATCAGAACATAGTCACACTGTACAGCATCTACAGAAAAACAATTACTTTAATGTAGACTTTTTTTTCAACCCAGTTCTCTCTTTATTTGTCAACCATCTTCATAGAGTAGCTTCCTAATGCTTACAACAGATCCATTAGTTTAGTTTACCTGTAATTTACTTAATTATTTTGAATGTGGTTAATTATCCCACATCCAGAGATGTGAAAAGTCATTCTAGAAGGAGAGTGGTCATACCTCTTGAGCTCGTCTTCCATTTTCCTCTGATAGAGGGCACCCTCCCTCAAAATAGCTGCAGTGTTTAATTTAATGGGTATATTGTCAATCTGTCAGGAAAGGGAATGCATATACTGTTGTTAGTAATGTAAACCATAAAACAGAGTATAAAAACATTTCAGTGGGTTAAATAAATTGACCCAAGACAGCATAAATTTTGCTTAAAGCATTCATCTAGCATTAATCTGACATTCACAATGAAATTGCATGCTGTTCATAAACCACTCAAGCTGCTTAAGAAATCAGCAAAGTCCCCCAAGTGGATTATAAATTTGTAATCACTCCTGGACCATGTCAAATCCCATAGAATGTCTTCACTTCCCTTCATATCTTCCAGTGCTCACATACACAGTGCGAAGGGATTCCATCTGTTTTGGACAAAGACAATGAACTGCTTCTCTGAAAGACAGTCAGTTAACCAAAACCATTCAAGTAAAACATAAGCAGCATCTTTCATAGGAAACTCTCAGAGGCAATTCATAAATAATCACTACTATAACTTGTATTTCCAAGACAACTGGCATCACCCATTGCCATATCCATTTTCTAGATAGAAGAAGTAAAGTACAGGTCTCAGTGACTTTCAGGCCTCATGGTGTAACCTGGACTAGACCCTGTGGCTGCTTTGTAGTTCTTCAAAGTATTGCCTTACTGACTACCAGACAACCTCTAAATACTGAGGGAGGAAGGGAACAACTTCTCTGCCAGCTAAAATTGTTCCCTGCACAAGTAGGCTATTCGGAAAAAATGGATCACCTTCACATACACATGTGAGAGACCTGACCTGAACCAGGGCAAAGCACTGCTGCTGGGGTAAAAACTGGGATCATTCCTGCAGAAAACAAAGCTTAATCACAACACATTAGACTTAAATCCAGACAAGTTCTGTGTTCAGAATTAAAACACGTACTTAAATTCCAAATTAAGAACTTAATGAGTGGCTGAGAAACAGATGCACAGAATCACTCAAGCTACATACTGCAAATACTGTATGCACAAATATGCACTGCAGTTTCCTGAAATACATGAGCTAACTGGAAAAAAGCATGTTTCATAATTACTATTAATTAGGTAGGTTGAGGATAGAAAACACATTCCCATCAGAAATCCACTAAGTAGAATTAAGATGTTTTTACGTAGATGGAATATTTTAATGCACAAAAGTTAAATACCTGTCTGTTTCTTGATAAAATTGTGATAGCTTGAAGGATGTAGGAAAATACTCAAAACTAATGTATTTTATTTCTTTTGTTTGACCCACTATACTTACTCTTCTTAATGCCTAATGATGTTCTACCTTTTGGTCTGCTTCTCAACACATCTCAGAGTTTCTGCATTATATGAACAGTCACTTGCCAGACTGTATTTTAGGTACTCTACTGTGTAAAAAATGTAAATTTAGGCATTTTCTCTGACACATGTAGAAGTTTTCATATTTTTGGCAATTATCTATGTATACAGATTTCATGCTTGGTGTTTACCAACTGTAATTTGGATAGAGAACTGAACTAAGAGTGATTATGGAAATACCTTTAGCTTCAGTTTTGCAGTTTATTGACCAGAAATATGACTGTATAACAGTGAAACAGAAATATGGCAATACAGTAAAAAATATCTAGGACTCCCAAGATATATGCAGGCAGGCATGAGTAAAATAACTGAATAGATTCTTCTATGTCATATAGTATCAGAGAAGTTCTGAATTTTACTCATTCTCTTCCTGTCATGAGATATGTTTCTTTTTTTTAAGATGAGAATATGGAAATAATTGGGAAAATTGCAGAACACTCTAGGTCTTGTAAAAAAAAAAATTCTTTTCACTATTGCCACTTAATGAACACGCCATAGCTCACCAAAACCAATAAATATGTAAAGAGCAAGGCCTGATATGAGCAAGAGGCAGACTGAGACAGAGTGATGATGCATTTGTACTGTCTCATTCTCCCACTGAAAAGCATGAATGGATACTTTAGGAGAGCAAGAGAAATAATTGCTGCTGCAGATAATAAATGTGCCTGAAATGAAAAAAAATATATTTAATATAGTGTGGGTGTTCTAAAAAGAGGAGAGGAAAATACTAGTTGGTTAAAACATTATATAATTTCATTAATTTGAGGATAGGTTATAATCTTATTTGTATATCTTGGATAAACTTTCCTCTTGGGATTTGTCTACTCACAGAGTTGCACAGGCAGGAGGCAACAGGAATAGAAAGTATTTTAGAAGTCAATAACTATATGCCTATCTCTGCTTGAAAGTTACAGCAGCATCTTGAATATCACCTAACCAACCTTTAAGGCAAATGTGTTCAGACAAGATAAAACTGATTATGCTTCTCAAGGAGACACTAGCAGGTTTTAGAAGTGGCCCTGATCAATGCCAGAGGATGCCAGATCCATATTTTTTGTTATGCAATTTGGGCAGATGGTTTGACTCTCAGTAGTCCACACTAAGGTTTTATATTATCAGAAAAGGGAGTGGAATATACAGAGTTTTGAACTGAGCCCACATAATTACAGGTCTTGTGTGTTTGGGTTAACTATGTAAATGTTTCCTGTTTTGGGGGGGGGGTGCCTCTGTTTTGTGCAGAAGGAACTGAGATCTTACTACTTTCCTGTACTTTAAATGCTGCTGGACTATAAGCAAGCAGACTGAGTAGCTGATACTGTTATTAAAGATAACTCTGGTATGTGATAAATGCCAGATAGGCTTTAGAAATACTTGCCAGATGCCCAGTTCCCCAAATAGAGTCTTTTCAGGGTATATATGAGCCGTCCCCAAGTAAGTACACAGGCAGGCCTGCTCACTAGATATTTGAGATCATGATACAAGCACAGTTTCCACCTTAAATTATTCTGCATATGAGCTTGAAACAAATGAAAGGTGACAGATTGAACAAATACAAGACTGAAGATCATCATAGTACAGTTACTGCAGAAACAGCAACGTGAGTTTTCATGTGTTACACCATTAAGGCTGAACAGCCCATTTTCCACGTTTACAATTCCCTGACCCTTGGAAATCCTAGAAGAGAAGCAATCAGTATAGTGGATTTCATAACCTCAGTATGCATCTGAAGGAAACAAGACAAACATCCAGCCTGATTGTATATTGTGTATCAGACAGTCATTAGCTGGAATGATTGCTCAGCATTCTTTAGGATCTCGTTTGAAACAGTGATTTACTGATGCAAGATTCTTCTGTCCTTATGCTAAGTTCTCAGCCCAAGGGTTTACAATTCTTTTTTTCCTGGGGATGATTCTCAATTCTTACCATATTATGTAAAATCTTCTCCCTTTGTAACTGAAAACACTGTAAAGGCAATATGGCTACACGGTGCAATGCACACAATTTACCTGTCAGAGCCCTCAGGGAACCAACAGGTTTTAACCACCCTGACCAGCCTCCCTGGAACCTCCACTCACACCCTCTGCTCACTGGTCTGGGAGCCCCACTAAAGCTCAGATATGGCCTTCAGTCCTTTCCCATTGTGCTGGGATGTTTTCCACTCCTGGCTGACTCTCCAGTTCTGTCTCCTGCTGTCATGGACGCAGGTTGCTGTTGTAGCCTCATCTCCTGAATGGACCTCTAGGGCAGACTCCAGACCTGACCTGTTGCCTTGCTTTGCCAAAGGGTGACCTGCTGTCAGCAAACCTGTCACTGCCACCAACCTTCTCACGTTCAGATACTGTGTCCTGGTTGGTGAGGGCACTGCCTGTGCTTTCATTACCTTTGGCTCCTTATTTCTCTTCCCTCATGGAGTAGCCACACTCCTGTTGCTCCCTGACCATTTCTTTGTGGATTGTTCATGGTGCATAGGAAAAAATCTATAAGCCACAGAACAACTCATCCCATGATCCTGGCCACAGACCTTAGTGTAAAAACATGGATTCCAGGAGAGTTTGTGTCACCACAGGATTTGCATGTGTGTTTTTCACTCCAAAATTTTCAAGCACATCTGACATCAGTTCCTTAAAGGTTTCTCACCTTACTTTGGATCTTCTGAGCCCGGAATGATGGTTTACTCTTCATACTGTCATGTGTGCTCTGCAGTTCAAACCAAAATATATGGTTTCATTTCAGAAACAGATTTTCAATTATTCAGCAAAAAATATTAGTTATTTATCAAAAATAACACTTGAATATTCATCTAGAGTAACAAATACATAGGGGACATATTTTGGAATTGTTATATCCACAAAAACTTGCTATGTACACCCCATTTAGTGGGAAAATTTCAAATCAAATGACCACAGAAATGTAGGTCTAAATATTAACTAAAATTTATTGACTAAGATAATGGTAAAAAGTAAGTGATGCTGTTTGACTATGAAATATTACTTATATATGTATTAATAAATTCAGCTTTTAACTGAAATAGATACTGGGAGGACAAAATAGAGTGTCAAAGCACACTTCATGAAATTATTAATTAGTGGTAGAATTCTACTGATGGTTATTAATTTAATTTTATCATGTTCACTATAGATACTGATGTGAAACTGTCTGGTATCATGGGGATGAACACAGTGAATAGAATATGAAGCAGTGATGCTGAAATGCATATATTACATACATAGCTTAGTGACATAACTGCAAACTGGGAATCAACCAAAGCAAGAATTCTGTATGAATGGGACTGTTATTCCCTCAGCTTGGCGACTCTGTGGCATAAAAGTTAATGGAAAAATAATAAGTGGATTTAGAGAAATATTGCCAGTTTGGAGACTTGTTGGAGGAGTTTCACAGAAAGGCTGATTGTCTCATAATTAGGAGAATAATAAAGCAGCACCAGAAGAAAAGGGGGTTGTGCATTATGCATCCAAAGAGGCAGGGGTTGGTATATGGATGTGAAATGACAGTACAGCTATAAATCATACCACATAATTACTAAGCCTGAGTAAATATAATTTTTCAAATACACTGAGATCTTTAAATACTCCAGTCGTTTTTCATCTTCATACTGGGGGATTTTTAGGTAAGGAAGTATTTTGTAGCATACCTCTCTCTTTTCAGGCTTCATGGCTGCACACCTGAACCGGTCAGTATTTGCTTTCAGGAGCAGATCCTGCAATTACAACAATTAACTTGAAGAGTGTGGTACATTTAAATTCTCTAAGAATAATTTTGTTTAAAAAGCCTTGCAGCCCTGACCACTATTTTCACAGAATATTCTGGGTTCGAAGGGACCCACAAGGATCATCGAGTCCAACTCATGAATGGCCCCTACTGGGATCAAACCTACAACCTTGGCATTAGCACTGTGCTCTAACCAACTAAGCTAATCTCAGGGTCTATTCCTTGAATCACAGAATGGCTTGGGTCATCCAGTTCCAGCCCCCCTGCCATGGACAGGGACACCTTTCCCTAGACCAGGTTGCTCAGAGCCAGATCCAACCTGGCCTTGAACACTTCCAGGGATGGGGCATCTACAATTTCTCTGAGCAACACATGCCAGTGCCTTACCACATGCCAGTGCCTTACCTCATTCACAGTAAAGAATTTCTTCCTAACAACTAATGAAAACCTACTCTCTTTCAGTTTGAAGCCATTCCCCCTTGCCCTGTCACTACATGGCCTTGTCAAAGGTTTCTCTTCATCTTTCTTGTGGGCTCCCTTGAGGTACTGGAAGGCCACAGTTAGGTCACCCCAAAGTCATCACTTCATAGGAGAGGTGCTCCATCCCTCTCATCATCTTGGTGGTCCTGCTCTGGACTTGCTCCAACAGGTTGATGTCCTTCCTGTGCTGAGTTGGATGCAGCACTGCAGGAGGGGTCTCACCAGAGCAGAGTAGACGGGCAGAATCCCCTCCTTCTCTCTGCTGGCCACAGTTCTGCTGCTTTGGATACAGTCCAGGACACAGTTGGCTTTCTGAGCTGCAGGTGCACGTGGCTGGCTCATGTCCAGCCTCTCATCCATCAGCACCCCCAAGTTCCTCTCAGCAGGGCTGCTTTTGATCTGTTCATCCCCCAGCTTCTGTTGATATGGGGGATTTGCCCCGACCCAGACGCAGCACCTTGCACTTGGTCTCGTTAAACCTCACAAGATTCCCATGGGCCCAATTCTTGAGCTTGTCAGGTCCATCTGGATGGCATTACATCCTTCAGGAGTGTCAACTGTACCACTCAGCTTGGTGTCATCAGTAAATATGCTGAGGGTGCACTTGATCCCTTCATCTCTGTCGTTAATGAAGACATTAAATAACACTGGCCCCAAGACGGACCCTGAAAGCTTGACTTAGTATTTATATGAATTTTCATTCTTGATTAAAGACTTGAAGTAAGCAACTCTTGCTTTTCTACACAGTTCTGCGTGGTTGTATCCTCTGCACAGGGCATCAGGCCTTTGACAGGTCCATCTGTATGAAACGTTGCTCATCCAGATTTCAACTTAAAAGCATCATACTTATCCATGGCACATGAGTACCATTGGTAGTAACTGTTTCCACATAGCTGACAAACAGTGGCTTTGTTTTTGAGTTACATTAGAAGATTATGATCAGGGGATCACAGCACCAGGGGTTGCTCCAATGGGCACACCTCTGGCAGTAATCCCCTCTGTCATTTTAAAGAGGGAAGCGCAGGCAACCATGTTTCCAGTTTTTGTACATTTCTTTTGGTTGTAAACCAAATTCCTAATCAGAGCTGTGAAACACAGACTAGATTTTTCTAATGGCTTTCTGGGCAGCAGCTGATGACATCAGTGCTTCCATAACTGTCTGGAGTGTGGTTTCCAATGTTCTCACTCCTCACAGACGCTCAGACACGGTTCTTATAATGACAGCTACAGCTTCTGCAGAAATGCTACGAAACAAATGGCTTTTTTCATGCATATTTCTGTTAGGACCCATCATTTCAGCTTGTTTAGCAAATAGTCAAGGGAACTGACCTTTGTGAATGCTTTGGATGCCTTTTATAACATTTCCAGAGGCGGCAAAAGCTGCTGTTATTGCAGCTATAATTTCTGCAGTGGTTTTCCTTTGTTTCTTGTATTCATGCATTTTCTCTACTGAAGAATGTGGCTGGTTGTAAAGTGATTTTATAGTTGCCATAGATTTTTGACAATTTAGGCACTGTGACATTTAGCTTTTCCTTCCCGGTTTTTCTAAGAAGTTCGTAATGTACAAATAAGCACACAGACAAATAGAGATGTGCTTCCCCAACAACATGGGAATAACAAAAGAATAAAAAAATTAATGTTTTATTGTTTTATAATGAAATATCAAGCATAGGTAGTGTGATGGGCCAGCAAAAGGAATGCAAAGTTTATCCCCCTAGAATCTATCCCACATTAAAGCACTCACTATGGTCTCGGAACAGAATCCAATGCCCCTTTCACAAGGACATGAGGAGAGCCCAGAACAGTGATGAATGGACTTGTACTGGCCAGTGAAAACTAGAGTCAGGCATTTTCAGAATGGAGGTGTGAGAGTGCAGTTAAAAAGGAGTCACATGGCAATACCTTTTATCAAGCTTATACCATTATTTAATTGCATGTGGTGACTGCAGTGTGGGGAGGGAGAAAGAAAGTGGAAATGGACATTAAATTAATTCCTTTCCAAGGAGAAGATGATAACAATCTGCTTTAACTATGACAGGAGCTAAATCATTGAACAAGATTTGTGTCAAAGTTTGGATAAAATAACTGGATCTGTTTGTTTTTCCAGGCCTCCCTTCTCCTGCTCTCTTAACACACAGACCAGGTACAAGCCAGGATGACTTCCTGCTCTCTCAGCTGCTGAAGGAAAGAGTATGAAGTCTGCACAAAAAGAGAAGTCAGAGTCTGCTGATATTTTAAAACAGTGGATGATGACATGGTTATTTATCATTTACTACAGAAAACAAAAATATTGAACATATTTTGTAATTTGAAGCCTCAATTAATAACCAAATACCTTAAATATCCACATTTCTTGTGGGAGTAAAAGAACCATCAAACTACTTCAAGCTTGAGAAGACAAGGAAGTAATCATGTTTCTGCTGCCTTATATACCCACTTGCAAAATTTCTCATGTGGTACTTGTATAGTGACTAAAAGGTGTCACTTGCCTCAGACAATTAATAATAAAATAAAGAAGATGGAGAAAGGGTGCTAGAACAGAATAGAGGATACAAACTTCATGACTCTATAGAGAAAGAGCCACAGGTGCAAAATTTAGGTGCAAAAGCAGATACGTTTCAGATAAAGTTCTAAGACCTGTGAAGATGGAACAATACAGAAGAACAAGTTTAGAAGAAAGGAAGGAGTAGAACAAGAATATAATATACTTACGCTTGCTTTTTGGAAATTTTTATCTTTGATTTCCTCTAGTTGCTTTATTTCCTTTGGAGGTTTGTAGGTGCTTGGAGGAACCTACATTAAAAGAAAAAAATCTCTAGAACATAGGATATAAAATGTTCCAAGTAAAACATTCACTTTTACCATAGAACAGCAGCAATTATTTTTTAAATATTGATTCTTTTCTATTAGTGCCAGTGTAGAAGACAGGGATGGATTCCAATTAGCTGGAACTACCCAGGCTTTTCAGTCCTGTCTAATGTAATATAATCTCTGGTCAAATGAAAAAAAAATGTGAAACTAGTACAAGAAAGGCTAAAACAATAGTAAGTCCTATAGGCCCTATCAAAGGGGAAAAAAATGTTGCCAGAATGGGAACAGTTCTGTTTGACATCTCATAAACTTCAGTTTCACAGCACTGACAGCCACATAGGGCAGCTGAATAAAGCTAAGCTGTGGAGCTCTCCGGCACCCTGTGTGGTAGTAGCAACAAGTTACAGGGACTCCAACGAAGTTTAGGGAAGAGAAATCCTCTGAACTTTAATAAATATCCAGAAACTTCATTGTAACTGAGGAAGTCCTTGAGCTGAAATGGTGGGAGACTGAGAAGGCAGGTGGAGAAAGCAGCAGCTGTGCTTGTCCCATCCCTCTGGTCTTCCCAGACATCTGTGTTTAGCCACTGCTGGAAAACACACACTGGGCAAAATGGGCCTTTGCTCTGGTTTACCATGGCTGTCCCAATGTCCTTGTAAGGGAAAACCACTGGAGGTATGGATTAAATGTTTGGAGGCTGAGGACTGAAAGGGCCCTCCTAGCATTAATCAAAGATTTGGGAAAGCATTCACAGATCAGAAAGTGCTACAGCTAAAATGACCAGGAAGTGACTGTATGGCTGTCCTAGGGATCAACAGGAGACTAGGGCCTTTGGGGAGATTTCAAGATTTGCTTGAGCAACAAATTTTGACCAGAGCAAACTCTGAAAAAAGACTGGATGTCTCCTTCCTATGTGGGTGAGGTAGTCTGACAGTTTAGTGGGCATCTGCTTAAATGTTTATCTTGCTAAAAATGTTCTAGATCAATTAGAAGTTACAAAATTAATTAAAGAATTAATGGAGGAAATGTATAGTCTGTATTGTACTGGAGATCAGTTTAGGGAACATGTGAATCCCATCTAGCTTTATTGGACTATATAAAGAGCTGTGCTTTCAAAAAGTCTTGAATCTGATGGATTGTGATTCTGTGACTTTCCACTGCCTTTACTATGTGACATCTTTATCTGCAGCTACAATAAATGCACAAACAGAAGAAGCTAGCAATTAAATGCACTGGTGAGACTGCTCAAGTATTTTTGTGAGCTTTTTAAGTAAAGCAGAAATGAAAGTATTTTCCAGCAGTATCTAAGAATTTTTATTATGCTTTCATAGATGGAGAAATTAAAGCCCAGAGGATGTGCAAAGGGTTGCACATGCAGTGAGTATCAGTTTATTTCACTCTCCTTCCTAGTCATGTGCTTTACCTGCAAAACTGCACTCATCTGCCAATGTAAGCTGGAAATCTCTCCTCAGAAACAGCTATGCTTATTCCAAGTAATTTAAGGAGGAGACTTTTCAATCAGCTCTGTTTCAAAAACGTTCTTAGCCTTGTAATTCAGCCCTCAGACACCATGGTATGAGTACCAGGCAGACAGACAGGTAGGCAAATACAGCAATTACCCAGCTGCTGGAAGAGGATAAGAGGTCACTGTAAGTAAATTGTAAATTCCAGCAGCAGAGAGATCAAAAAGGCCAAACTATACCTACTTCATCCAAATGTGAAAAAAGAGGGCTGGGAGTAAGACACCAACCTTGCTTTCCCTCTCCAGCCAGTGGTCAAGCTCACACAGGCTGTGTGGATATCCCTTAACCAGAGGTTTATTTTGGGAGTAGGTACCACAAGAAGTTTAAGGAAGAACAAAATTATTAATTGCTCTAAACTTTCATCACTCTTTTTTAAAAGTTATTGTTGTAAGGTGGACAAGGACAAGCTAATGCAATGCTATTATATTAAGGGTTTCTATTTTTATACATATAAGATCATAAATCTATTGTTTGGTCTCTATATTTGCAAACAAAATCCTCTGTATTGCTTAAATTATTTCACCCATTTAATTATTTTAAACAATCAGCAATTTCTTTCATGAAGCACAGCTGAAATAATAAGGAAAATATCTAAAAAATACATTAAATTTGGCTGAAAGGCATTACAATAACATCCCAGTGCAGCCTTTTTGTTTTTTAAAATATATTCTTGGTTTTTAGAAAATCTAAAAATAAAATCATTGCATAATCTTATTGTTCTGGTACAGTGCTGATACTAAAAGAATGGATTTTATTTGTCACTCTAGGCCAAGATATCCAAGGAAGTTAAATGTGTCCAAATAATTTTGCATGTTATCAGGTTTAAGCACCTGTCTCTATTTGTCTCCTTTGAAAACTTCAAGGCAAAGCACTCCTTTGTAGAATTGTATTTATGAATGTGTGAGTGCATATGTGCATACTTGTGTCTGCATCCATGTGCAAAGGCCAGTGGAAACAAGAATTTATAATATTTAGACCAAATATTTAGAGTGAGTAGTTTCATTGTTAAATTTCAAAAATAAACTCTCACTTTACTGACTCTTGCCATCTGAGCTTGTCTTTTCAGTCTCTCTTCCTTTCAGGATGTGAAATGGTGATACTGATAACAATATGGCAAATTAAAGTGAAGCTTAATTTGCTGAGATAGGCACAGAAACGAGTACAACATGTGTCACTACTACACTATTGGTTTTAGATCCACACAAGCTTTAAATTTGCAGACCTGGCCAGAATGTAAACCAAATTTAGTATAATCCTAACACCCCAAATGAACTTCACTAAATGCATCTGTGTTAAAGCAAATTTATTCTAAGAGGGGCTGCACAGCATAAAGGTTCTAAAATGACAGCAACATGACTCATTCCTATACTGATTAAGTAGTTATTAAATGCAGTTTTTCAGGGCCTGGTATTAAGCTATTTCAATGTAAAATCCCATTAACTGTATAACACAGTACCATTAAATTGCTCTGCCATCCTAAGATGTAAATGGTTTCTAAGAGCATTCAACACATATATTATTTAAAACCTGAAGTGCTAATACAAGGTGGCAGATAATGCCCAAATCTATGATTTCCAAGCTCACTTCCCACTGCATTTGAATACAGATGGATTTGGAGTCCTTATTAAGTTACTCACAGCAGCTTGATCCCAGATCCTGTTTGCTTTACCCCAGAGAGATAACTTAAAACCAGTTGTGGGTCTCTGATTTGTACCAGTGTAACTGAACCACAATCTGAGATAATCAGTAAAATAACAACTTAGTATTTCAAAGATACATCTAGTCTCATTTGAGGATGAGCAATGAATTTAAACTCAAAAAATTTTTATTTCAGAGAGTCAGCACTAATGCAGTTAGAAAGAAATAAAATTCCACCCTCAAGGAGGAGCTGCAAACCTAGAGTCCACCTCATTTCCAGTTAAATTGCTTTTCTGTTTATTTTAATGAGAGTTCATCTACAAAAAAATCTAAGTTAATAAAACATTTTCATTTCAATGTTCTTTTCTTACCTGCTTCGGTGCATTATCCAAAGCAAGCATCTTACAAAGCCAAGGACTATCAGAAACACTTGTATCAATGCTGCCATCAATTTATACCCATTTTGTAATTCTACCTCTGAAAGTCACAAAATGACTACAAGAACCAACCTTTTCCCTTTCCTCTGTTTGGCTTACCACTTGCTTCCACAACATTCACTGAAATGAAAAGAATTAGTTTATCGGTGGATTTTTTAGAAATCTGACCTTCAATAACATAGATTATTGCCAAAGTCCTTTTTGATCTGTCAAAGGTTGTAGATTTTCTATTCTCACTTAAAAGAGGTTATTAACTCCCCTACCAAGATTTTGTGCACAAGCATACAAAAAATTTAGAGTTTTTCAAATCATAAATCAACTTACAGGTCGTCTTTTTTCCAGTACTGGCAGATGTGTTGGCAGAGGTAGAGGAATGGCACGTGGTTTGGGCACAGTCAAATTAAATTCCTTTGGCTGAGTGACTTTAGAAGTCTTGACAGTGGTAGCACAATTATTTAATTTATTTGTTAGTTGTTCAATCAGTTGCTGGACTTTTGGCTGCCATCTTCAAATAAAAACAGAATTTTCAATTTTATTTTATTTTTTTTTAATTTCATACAAACTTACACACTATTTGAGGTTGGCATGGGTGCAAATTCTGTAAGGCTTTCAGCCATTCAATTTTGATAAAACTGGTCTATGAATCTGTATTCAGGATTTAGTTGCACTGTGTTACTTGACCTCTTGATAGATGCTGGTCCATTCAGATTACTACTGGTGAAATAGCCACAGTTTTTACAGACTAAGCAACTATTCCTTGCTGCCAGTTCGTTTTGCAACAGGACCAGACTATGAATCAGAAAAGCAGCTGTCATAAGCTAATTACACACTTAACACACTTAAATGAAGAGACTACGAACAAACAGTGGTCTGAATAATGTCACTTGTACCAACCAACAGAGCACACACAAATCAATCTCAAAGCACAGGCAGTTCTAGTAGAAAAGATAGAAAGATGTAAGGAGTTCCTTGAGTTAGCAAATGAACCCTCAGTGAACCCTGGGGGCAGCCAAGATTATTTTTTCTCTGTGTTTGCATTTGGACTTGTATGAAGGTTCAAAATTCTTCCAAGGAATGACAGGAAGGGGCATATTAAAGGTAAGACACAAACAGTGTACTGTCATTACAGGAGGAGCCTTGCAAGTAACTTGTGCAAGTGATGAAGCTCCACTAAAATAAATAGGACTCTTTATATCAACATAATTGGCATTAGAAAGAGGAACACAAAGACATATGTAAAAGAATTTCCACTACTGAACTGACTAAACTCATCAATGCATCCTCAGCCCCCTGAAGGAAGTTTCAAACCCAAGAACCAAGTCTGGTCTTTAACATTCTTGTATCACTTACATTTACCACTTCTAGGCAAAACACAATTCATTCCACTGAGTGGAACTGACTGTGAAGGACAGCTCCAATAAGCTGAGTGCTACTGAAACAAGCAGTGGCCTAAGCATCTGCCTGCATGCATGTGAACATATAAAAATGGTGTGAATATGGATGTGTACCTCTATCTCTACCTCTCTATCTGTATCTTTACAGTATTGTAAGCATATGTTGTAATTAGAGTCACTACACTGGAGTATTTGAGTCAAATTCTGACTTCAAATATATCCATCCCTGTGGTTCCTGTAGAAGTCAGTAAAATTCAGAGTAGTGCAAGCCAAATCTATGCTGTACATTTGCTGGAGTGCTCATAAACTGCACAGTATGAAAGGATTAATTCTAGTGTGACTCTGATATGGCAGAACCAGATGTAAACTCTTTTTCAGCTGACATTGTTTGTAGCATGTTTTTGTCTAACAGTGCCTGCCATCATCTGGGTTAATCTATACTGTTCTGGATAAAACCAGTGAAAAAGTGACCCAGTAGGCTGCAGAGCTGATGTTTGCCCATGGAACATGGAAATGTTCCAGTCTGGCAAGGGTCCTGTTGCTACTTTATCACCACCCAACCAGTGTGTAGACGCACCTGGCACCTCAGAGCATTTAAGCTGTTAAATGATGCTGTAACTGTGTAAATAAATAATAATTTTAGAAGACTTGTTTACATGCTTATCTGATTTGCTCAGAAGGGATTTTACGACCATCGGCATAAACAAGTCTGTGCATAAAGCCAAACTCAGAGAAGTCAAACATCATTTTTTCAAATGCCTAATGTCACAGATGTTGAAGTGACTTATGAGGCATGACTCTAACTCGGTAAGATAATTTGAACCTTCTATCTTTTTTTTTTTTCAGATTATGATGTTTGATATATTCAGGGGCACCAGGGAGTACATGTACAACAGCTGTGAAAGAACTTTTCTATGACAGAACCTTGCCTCTGGGTAAGTAAAAGGGATCACTAAAGTCTCATGAAGACAAGAAGAGAGACTTCAACAGGAGAAACACTTTAACAGAAAACTCAGCTTTCAGGGTAAGCCTTCCCCAGCTTTTAAACTTTAAGCTGGCTAGAAACTACTAAGTTCTACTTACCTTAGCAGTGGATCAATCAAATTCTCTTTTACATACAGTGAATCGTAGAAGTGACTCCATTCATCTTTTATCCATGTGTTCAAATGCAATTTATTGAAGAAGAATCTAAGAAACTAATAATAAGTGGTTTATTTTTAACTATGAATACTGAAGATATGGTGTACTTAAGACCACAAAAAGATAGCTGTTTCTATTACAGACACTGCTGAAGAGCTAGCTTGTATTTTACTTTGAAATTATAATCATAGGTGCTCAGTATTTTTCAGTTCTTCTTAGTTGGTGCACACTCCCATGTCTTTCAGCCCTATTTTGTGAAACACCAATAGATACTAAAATATTTTAGTGGCAAAAAAATTGTCTAGAGGCTACAACATACAGATGTGTTGGTTCATCTTTAATTTGCTTCAAACACTGTGAAAAAACAGTTTTTATTCAAAATTAATTACTACTGGAATACTCTGATTTTTAGTATAATTTTACAATAGAGTTTCAGAGTTTAATATACCCAGAGTCAAGTTCTGATTACTTATTACTAGAGGATCCATGGAGCCCAGAAACCTGTCAGGCCTGGCACTGCACCTGAATTACTTAAATTCTTTTCATCTCCCTGGGAACTGCGCAGGGAGAATTGCTGAAAACTATAGTAAATGTTATACAGTATATTTTCTTCTTTTATTGGAATATAATTATTTGTCATATTCTCATTAAACTAGAAGACTGAAATTTGGCACACTTATACATTGTATGGTTCTACATGCTGGAGGAATAGCAACTAACATTTGAACTTTTGTTTGCCACTGCAGTTCACCAGAAGGTCAAAAGCTTTTCTCTAAATCTTGAACTATTCAACTGGCCTTTTGAAACACTCTTGAAAAATGGCACTCAGATTCAGCCTGTATCACTTACAGCAATATAAATTCCAAATTTGAACATTAGCTCTTTCATGAAAATTCTTGGAAATGAAAGTACAAGCATCATGCTGAAACAGTCACAGTAAGAGAAAAAAGCACACTAAATAATATTGATCATGAGACATCCTGGGAAGCAGTGTGCAGTCATTCTGAGAAGCTTCCAGTGGAGACTTGCAGAGCTTAGCTTAGACTCGGCATCAGCCCCATCTTGAGTTGGTTTCTACAGAACCATAAAGCTCTTTGTATTGAGTTTTTAGTTCTGCAAGACTACCAAGGAGCTTCTTAATTCAAATGTGGCTCCAGGCACAAGGTGCCTCAGAGCTCTGTGAATAATTCAGCTACAAACCATTCAGATTTGACTCAAGGTGTTTGCTGCAGATGTGCAACAGGTGTAGAAAGCCTTCTACTTGAAATCTATAGTCTTTATATGACAATTTCCAAGGAATTAATTTGTAAATTTAGCCTTATTTTCATCTATTGTGCTTTTGGTAGTCAAAAGACTAATCAATGCTGCAGGACTAGAAGAATATTACCCCCTTGGATTCCCATTCTTGCCTAGAAACTACTGCTTCTCCCCAAAACTGCAGATGCTGGCTTATCAGCACATCACCCAAAAAAAGATCTTTCATCCCTAAAAGCATGACTATAAACTAAGTGTTGAATTGTCAAGAAGTTGGGTTTTTTGGTGCTGCCAGATTCCATGGAGTTTGCAAAGTATATGGTAAGGGATGCATTTCATCCCATCGGTCTTTGTCCAAGTCATTCATTGTCCTTATGGAGGATCTTCCTCTGTAGCACTTGCATATTGGATTAAATTTGTCCCCTAACATAGTAATTTGTACTTATGCAATGTATAAATAAAATGTCAGAAGTCTAGACAGAGTTCATACCCTCTACCAGAACAGAGGCACTTTACAGACACTGTTTCTACCAGTCATTGTAACAAAATTTCACATCCAGTTATCCCAGCAGTTATGTGTGATTACAGACCCCGTGAACAGGTCCCCTGCTCCAGAACTCTTCCCACCTTACAGAAGGCCCTGACTACACAGAAAGTTTATAATAACCATGGTTTTAAACCCATCTAAACAAGTGTATAACAGGAATGAATTGATCATGAGCTGATACACTTAAAATGAATCAGACCCTGAGATTTGAAGCTGGTTTCAAATTTCTAGATATTCAAAGAGCTCACAGAAGAAGCTGATGCAGAAATACTGCAGGTGGTGATTTGTAAATCCTCCAGTTTTCTTTCACTAGCTTCCACTAAGTTAGACGACTCCTGCTCTGTTTCCCCCTCAGTATTCCTCTTTATAACTAGCCCACCCTAAGAAGCTTCATTCAATTTTCTACTTCAGTGGCATGTGAGACTACACCTCTGAATTGTTGTTTCAGCTCTCCCTGACTCTCTGCCTCCTAAATATGTGCTGTAACTATCTTTTACAAAGTACAACTCAACTGCCACTTCAAGATGAAGAGATGAAACAATAAAAAAGGCTCACAGTGATTTCTATCTGTTGTATTTAACAGCTGGCTGTTACCTCTTTGAGGCCTCCTACTGCAACACCAGTCCTGGACTGGTTATTAACATTTCTCCCTGTATTAAGACAAATGCGTAATCATGTGATTGACACATCTCTGATGTACTCCTGAGGTACAGAGAATGGTTAGCTGTGTAATCAGATATCAATACTGTGACGTATATTTTTGTACTGTTTTAGTCACAGTCCCCAAAGCAATGCTACAATAAGTATATGCCACAATATGCATCATACTAGAGAATACTTGGAATGCAGCCCCGGAACGGTCATCGAGGCACTGCAGGGATTGCAAATGGCAATGCAGGATGACTGGACATCCTCTCTGACCAGAGTGTGTCTGAACCAAAAGTCCACAGTCTTAGTTTTGGTAATCCCTATCACAGATGGTGAATGTTGGCAGAATAAGAGCCACGAAGCCATAGCACATTTTTTTTTTTTTTTTTTTTTTTTTTAACAACAGAAACTTCTGTGTTTTGTGAACTGAATTGCTAGAACAAATCCCTTATATTTCTATTTGGTCTTTGGCCACATGTGACACAGGTGGCAAACCAAGTATCAGAGGCCGTTGCTTTTATAGCAGCAAAATGGGGCATCTCAGATTTCTGTTTGGATTCTCTCAGCATCTGTCTCTTGAGAGAAGCCACTGGACAGTCATTTTGGTAACAGCATTATTCTGCTTGCTCTTCTATCTTGAATGTTCCAAAAGTTTCACTACTCACAGAGCATGGTAACCAAGTTTCATTTCCCTTTTAGAAGTGGTGGAATTACACCACAGGGAATTATGAAATGAACTGTACCCATTTTTACTACTTTAATGTACTCTGGCTGTAGTAGGACAAGTGTGTATAATTAAAGACTGGTTTTAATGCATTTTTCAGGTGGGCTGAATTAATACCTTGCTTTTGAGAATTTGAACATACCCTGCTAATATTCTTAATGCATTTTTACACAGTGGGATTGTACAGATTTCTGAAAAACAAATAAAAGGTGGGAAGTTTCCTCATTTGGTAATATCTTTACATCCATGTAAGCACTTGCAGAGCTGAAATGCTTATATTCACAATATATGCTCTTGACTCTTGATTTAAGGAAGTAACTGCAAGAAACAGCAGGTTCTGTTTCTCTATATATATCAGCCACTACCAGAGAACACTGTTACTGACCCAGCCAGGGCTGGTTTTACCTCCCATACACCATAAGGCTGATCTTGTCCTACTATTCCTACCTCATCATAATAGCTATTACAATGCCCAATTCTTATAGTGATATTCCTTTGAAGATCTCAGAAGTTCATTAGAACAGCTGTTAGAAGCAATCAGAACATGAAACAGAACAAAACAGGTTTTTAAATGCTAGAAACAAAACACTATGTATTTTGCATATTTTACAAGGCTATTAAGAAATTATAAAGCTATTTTCAGCTTCATATTGAATTTTTATTTCAATAGCATATTTTCTCTAATACACAAATCCTTACATTTTAAAATAAATATAGAACAACAACATGTATGAGTAATAGAACACAAAAATAGGCTTGAGCTAGCAATGCATGGCTACTAAAGTTAGAAAACTGAATTTTATCCTATGGCTCTGTAATTATACAACCATAAAGAATTTTTGCATGTATTTTTAATATTACAAAATAAGAGCTTGTGATTTTCTGTTCAAGCAGATGAACATGTGTGAGGCAGCATTACTATTCTGTCTGGATATTCTGCCTAAATGAACATATTTGAACTTGCATCAGACATAGGGAAACACTGCAACTTTGAGTTGAATGGATTCTGTCACACAGTCTTGTAAGAGAAAGGTCTTAAATCTCACACAGTTGATCACATTCACCTGAAGATTACTCCTGTGAGTAAGGTTCATCTCTGTGATTAAGAAAATTCCATTCAGCCTGTGACACACTGAATTTATTTTTTAATTACAGTAAATCTATCCTAGGTAAGTATATGTGAAAATTTTTTTAGTTATCTTAACTGAATGCAGACACAATAGTCATCAGGCAGAATCTACAGGTCAGCATCCTGAAGGAGAATCTCAGATTTCTGATAACTTTTGTTGCTAAGGCTGCAGATCTGCCTTCTGCTGTTTTTGTCTCTGTTGCTGGGGGGACCAAATGCTGCTTCTAAATCCTCTGCTGCAGGTGCATTAATATCATGAACCATCACTTTGGAGACAAAGAACCTCTTCTAATGCAAGAGAAGAAAAACTAGGTACCATGGTGATGAAGATCTGATAAGATACTTAAGCAAAGTTACATCTAAAGGAAGAAAAAGCAGGTGCATACCATTGGAAAACGCAGCACTTTCCTATCAGAAGAGTTATTCCAGACAAGGAAAGAGAAATTATCTAAAGTGGAACATCAGGGCACTGATGCTTAAGCCATATAAAGCTAGGTGAATGGAATCAACAAGGGATAACTGGCAGAAGTGGGAAAATTGTGTTGCTAGCTGAACGAGCTCAAGATGCACCCAATCCAGTGGCTCGTGTCTAAGATGTTTACCAAAGAAGGGGCTGGGAGGGCATTTTAGACAGAGTGATTTGTCTGTCTACCAGATTATGATAATTCTTCCAGCCACTTCTCTGTTCTTTCTGATAGTTAATGAAATATATAATTTTTGTCTCTGAATGGAATTAATAAAACCCATTCCACACTAAGTCCATCTAAAACCAGACAACCTAACCTGCTCTCTCCCTACATACTGCAAAGCAACTGTACTCGTTAAAGAGACACTGGCATCCACATGAACATTCGGATTAATCACTACAAGGATAAACCTTAGCCTTTTGACTATTAATTACTAAAATTTGCCTGTCTCTTTAATTCCATATTTGTTATTCAAACAGCGTGTTCAGACTATGCTTTGAAACATCTGGATGATCAAAGGTTACAGATGCTGTGTCACCAGTAATTTAATTTTTAGCCCATTTTCCTGGGAAAACAGGGTTTATGAGAAAGCATTGCCACTCAGTTTATCCCTCTGCCCCTCTTTACAACATAGCTTTTAGGATAACTAGCACTTTCAACCATTTTGAAAGAGAAGCAGAAGATATTTATATTGCTACAGATTTCATGAAAATTAGCAAACAAATAATGGAGTGACCCCCAAATTGGTGACTCCAGAAAAGGAAAGGCAGGCAGAACTTCCTTGTCCCGCTTTCTATTTGGCAGCAGTTGTTTTGACAATTGCATGTTGTACTGGGGCAATAATAGCTCCAAGTAAGCCATTGTTTTTTGGAGAGGAGAAAAAGTGATGGAAGCACAATAGGCTTGACAATGGAAGTGGTAGTGGGTTGTTCAGGGCGAAAAAGAACACTGATCAGCAGGAACTGCAGGTTTCAGTGCAGATTCATTGTGTATGGAAAAAACTTCTCCCGCCTCCAGTCAAGGAAGGAATGTGAGCAGAGGCAAGAGTAAGTGTGCAAGTTGGAGGGACAATTGCAAATCACATGAAGTGTAAATCGTGTGATTATTCTACCTTCTCAGATTATATAAAGTATATTTTAAATTGATCTTTGACTGAATATAAGAATCACCCCATAAGTATAGAAATTTAAGGCATTTGTGATAACAAATTACTAATTTAATTTCTGAATTTTAACAGCAAATAACTCTAATTTCTCAATTTAAGTTCTTCTCAAAATTGAGAAAAGTCATCTGATTACTCAAACAAAATGAAGAGATAATTATTTTTTTAGATGTTTTGTACTTTCATTACCTTTTGCATTTTTGCAGTGTCTAAGGACTTCACAATTCTGCTGAAGTGCTGAAGACCAAGCTCTTCTAGTTGAAAAGTAGCCAGATAACAGATAACTATCAAAAGATACATACATTTAAAATGCAGCAGGCAATTCTAATAAACCTATACTCAGCATACTCTGGGGTTTAGACTGTCACTTTAATTTTAACAGTTTTGATAGTGATTTTTTCAACATACTCTATTTTTAATGTTTTCAGAGAGGATGGCTCTTATTATTCTGTTCCAAATCCACAGTTTATTATACATAACAACATCATACATAACAAAAAGTTTATACATAAAATTTCGTATTTATTTTACTGTTTTTCCCAAGTGACCACTTTGCCTAAAATGTTGTAATCTTTGGGTTTTTTTCTTGGAAATAAAATCAGGTTTTTAAATTGGGAAATTCCAAACCTCACTCTTGCACCTCTCTCTGACAAGTACACAGTTTGATGATCTTTGAGTTCTTTTCTAACCTAAATGATTTATGATTCTGTTCTATGATACAGAAAGAAGCACAGTCAGTACTGTGAAATTTTTGCAGACCTGTAAAGTTCATGGGCTTCTGTATCAGCCTGCATTTGTTCACTCAGGCTTCACTTGCACTGCAGTGTTTTAGCTGCCACCAAACAGCAATGGTAAAATCAGTAAAGTCTGACCAATGTGCTGCAGCCAGCTGAGTGTATTGTCAGGCTTCAATCTCATGTGCTTTAGTATAGCAACATATTTAAGCAGTCTTAGCAGAATATACATTTATCTCCTACAAGCTTTATTAAATTCAAATCTGCTCACACATAGCAACAGCCTTTATAAGCAGCTTTGATCATTTAAGTGTCAATGCAGCTTGGCAAAGGGAATCACAAGCAGCTTAAAAAAATGTAAGCCAATGACCTTAAACTCTCAACTTGTTGATAAAGGAAAATTTTCTGGGGCCTCCCCTCTGCCTATGATTAATGGAAGCTTTTGAGTGGACCAGTCCTGACAATCCAATTATAGCAACACTCAGCTTAAAGATATAATTTATGTGCCCCAGACAATGAAAAACATGGCCCTGGAGAAATGGAGACAATGAAGCATTACCATTTAGAATAAACCCAATACACTAATAATTTTTTCCTTGACAGTTTAGGTTTCCTTCTGTTTGTTATTTGATTTACATTTCTGTACTTTTCCCGATTGTGACAGAAGCAACCAGAATTGCCATAAAAAATTTGTAGCTTTTAAAACATAAAATGTAGATATATCTATATGTTTACTGTATTTTTCAACCCCTTTGAATTGACTTTCCAATATACCCACAAAGCATCTGAACATATCTGACTTAGAGAAGCAATGCCAGTGTGACTTGTGATTCCAGCTTATTTAGGGACTTAATAAATCAACTTCAGAATGTGTGTATTAAATGCATAACATAAAAATATTTTTTAAATTAAATTTTAATGCACTTCCCAAAGTCTGAAAGAACTTTGGGAGTAGTAACTACCCTAATTAACTAGCTCATAGTATCAGATGTAGCTGTATTGGAACTGATTTTAACCAAGTAACTAACATAAGGAAACCAGTTGACTTCACTCATGGAGACAGACAGAAGTCTGTTTATGTCATTGTGACAGTCAGTAATGAAGATCCCCATGTATGGACAGAAACATCTGCCTATGGTGAGATGTGCTGTTCCTCAGCAGACAGAGCTTTGTTAGTTTTGTGTCTGAATGGCAGAGGTAATAGGTTGCATAGAAGAGAATAAAGGGAAATCAGTGAAGAACATTTTTTAAAGGGATGGTTAAATGTCTAAGATGCTTCTTCCAGCCAGTGATGCTTTTTCCACCTGCATCTTACCTGACTTTCTTAGGTAAAATTCCAGTTAACACCTGTAGGAATCCAGACTAAATAACAATTTCAACTTTTAGACTTTACATTGTAAGGACATTGGAAAATGTCCTGTATTTCATACTGCACCAGGCACAATGACAATGCTCCGAATGTAATATAATACTAAGATCTGTGCTAGTAAAAAGATATTTTTTAAAGTTTTGTGCTAAACACATTTGGTGTTGTAAAAACAACTCACCTATGTAGAGATTACGCTCAGGAATCAGGCAGTATCTCCCATCCTCAGCATAAAAGGCATTGACTACAACATCCAATAAGGATTTATATTCTGTGCATCCTGCTAGTGTATCCAATACAAATTTTTCTTCTGTCATCTTAAGAGTCTATAGATACACAAAATTAATAATGATTAATGTATTCTGGAAAGAAAATGTTTGTTGTGTACAAAAAGTACAATAATTTTGAAGTAAGTTGAAAACAGGAATAATGAACAGCAGTGCCCTTGGTAGGGCTGATGCTCTTCTAATGCTGTCAAATATGGGCAGTCCCAGCAAACTAATGGCCCTTGTTAAGGAAAATGTGACCTTCCCCAGTGTTAAACATTCAGTTTATTTGCTGACATACACACTGAGTTAAAGCCCTTGACGTGTGAATGTCAGCAGTTAATGCAAGAAAATCTGAAGTCTCTGAGCTATGAGCAATGGTTAACTTAGGCAACTGTATGAGAAAGTTTCAGCAAAAGTTTGGTTTTCCCATAGGAAACCTGTCCTTTGTCAGCGAAGTCTGTGCTACTTAGGGAGACTAAATTGAGGGGAGAAGCTGAACAGGGATTATGGACAAGACTCTTCATTATTCCTGAAACCTAAGTTTGGAGAGTATGACCAATTTAAACAACTTGTGAGTGCCAGGATTCTTTTTAATGCAGACTGTTTCTTATCCAGCTATGCTCTAGGTCTCTTATAACATTCATGCAATACCACAAGAGAATAGGAGAATCAGATGCTCACTGAATGCCTTTTGCATCCTACCACGTAGTCCCTTTAAAAAGTTTGAAAGCTCCTGAACTTTACAAAGAGTTTCAGTCATAATAAATAACCTGTGGAATATCTGTTACTGTATGAGATAAACCTCTAGTATGAACCACCTTTAAACAGTGCAATAAAATCTGAGGCCCAGAACAGTTTATTACATGAATTGAAAAAGGACAGCCATGCAATGACAAAATGACAAACAATAATGATCCTTTGATTTAAGGGGGTTAGACAAGAAGTCAAGAAGAAAGCTAAGTGCCTCTTCTGAAAACACATAGTCCACATTTGATATAAGATCTCTCCCACAGCTCTGAAATGTGGGAACAATTGAACTGCAATAATATATCAGATGAGAGGTTCACCTTGCCTAGGAGGCTCTCTGCTACCCTCTTGATAGCTTTATTTCCCTAATGTGATTCATTTTTAGTTTAAGGGTATTATTAGAGGCTGCTGGATGGAACTGTGTGAGTTTTCTGATGTATGACACTATACAGGTCTTCGAGACCAAGCACATACCAGGCAAAACTTTAAAGTTACAGTTCTAATATTTAAATGTAAAAAATAATGGGGAAGTATTCAAAGTGTTATTTTCTCAGGTTGTCCTTCAGAGCAAGCATAAGTTTTTTCACTACTCCTGCTCAAAAGCCAGGTTTTATTCCTTCCAATTTGTGCATATCACCAGAAAAAAAACAGAGGAAAGAGACTGAATGCATCTGAAAATTTTCCAAAACCAAAAAAAAAACACTGATGGGAAGCACTTGCTAAGCACTGAGAATTGTTGTGAGGCACAAGTCCATTCCAAATAAACCTTTTATGGATGAAGATTTATGGAAGTTCTTTCATAAAACTAACAAAGAAAATCCAGAAATCTAAGCCCCCCCTAAATGATCAAATATATATATCCCAAATTTGATATGAGATATCGAAGCATTCACCACAAAAGGCAAAAGCAAACCTAAATAACTGAACTGGAAAAGTGAGAGAGGATGCACTTCCAGTAAAAGTAGGATTGTGACATTTTTAATCTAAAATAATTGGTCTCCTTGAGCAAATGCTCTTGTTCATGAACAGATCAATCTGCAGAAAACAGCAGATCTGGAAATAAACAGAAAGTCCATAGTAAAACTGGTCAAGCTCATTGGAAACAAGCCCAAATAGAAACTCTCACAATTATCTCTGCTAGGAAGCTAGAATTTAAATTGTTTTCAAGATCTTTATTAGATTAGAATCTTTGCATTTGCCTTCTGTGTACTTTGATATGTCATACATGTATAAAGTGCTGCAGCAAACCTGTGCTTTTCAAAGGGACTTTGGAGACATGGCCAAAAGTAGATAAACAGATGATACCACCAGTGCCCAAATCATATCTCCCATACAGTAGAGACTGCAGCATAAAAATACAATGGCTTATTCACATTTATTTTACTTTTACTGCTCTGAGTTGACAAATCAGTCACAAGCTAAGTGTTAGAATAAACACAGAAGTAAGTGCTTACTCTTGCTTACTCCTTGAGCAAGAAAGTACAAAACCACTACATGGCCTCAAGCCAAGCAACAAGGGTACAGGAAAGGCAGCCTGGAGACAGCTCTGCCCCAGAACATCAGTACTGACTGGTAATTCTGTCAACCACAGGCCAAAAAGTCTTACCATGAAATATAATCAGTCAAATATGCTTTCAACCACAAAAGGTACTGAATGTTCTGTTCCTACATGTAAAAATTGAGAATAGTTAAGCAGCCTGCAGCTGTGTCATCTGAGGAAGTGATCTCATCAAAACTCATAATCAACTAAACAAGACTGGGAAGGAGGAGTACTTGGATAGGAAATCTCAAAGGTGAGCCAGTTGTTGGTTAAGCCCTGTGGATCATCTAGTGAGTCAAAAACTGAGTCAATGCTTTAAACCAGTTAGGATACTCTTTGCATAGAAAGTGCATTGTGTCCTCTACAAATTTCTTCAGGGATATTTAGAATTTATCTGTGTATCTCTGAAATAATATTTGCTTTGGGAAAGGAATATGTTGGGTTGGTGTAATTTCTGGCACTAATTCCTAAATGTATTCTTTCTGTGTGGCTTTATGTCAGTGAGATGTATTTCAGAGTGGGACAAATGATCCTGAAACAGTACAATATGACAGATTGTATGTTTATAGCACCTTTTGCATGAGGTTTTCAAAACACTTTACTAACATTAATTGCATTTAATGAGATTCCTTTTGGCTACTATTACTCTCCAAATGCAGGAACTATGGCATGGAGCAGGTAAGAGATTTGCCTCAGGCAGCGCTAAGTCAT
>NW_021938789.1:2979776-2989546 GCF_001715985.3 Manacus vitellinus | reverse complement strand
GTTATCTTCATATTTAAAACTAAATCTGTGACTTTTGACATTTGGGGATTTTACTCACAGTTGAGTAAAATCAGTTGAGTGGGCATGTGTGAGACACAGCTGAACCAGCACAAATGAGAACTATGAAGAATTGTGCCAAATTACACCATGTTCTTGTGAAATGAAAAGCTTATAAACAGGCTCATCTTGCTATCAACATGGGAGGGATAAAGGAGCAAAACAGTGAATTTGGGGTGGCAGTTTTGATTTTACAGAACTAAGCTTTTCAGTAGCTGAGATGTAGAAAGGTCAATGTGATGGCTCTGATCCTGCAACTCTAATTGAAGCAAATAATTCCACTGCAAATAGAGTGAGTTATTTGCATAGAGAAAGGCACAAACATTGCATGGTAACTCCCGTGTTAAATCTGTCTCCTGCTATTGTAACAAAAGCTTGATCCTAACAGTCACGTGGAAGAACAATACCTGGGATGCTTCAGTTAACTACAAAACTTAATCTTCTTTCAAAATAAGCAGATGCAGTCCATTTCTAAAAAAACAGCCTGATAAAATGATATCTTTATGTACAACATACACTGGACGAAACATTACTCTGGATATGGATCATTTTTGATAGATTTAATTGAAGAATGCTTAATAAAAAGATGGGGGTTTGGTAAACAAGAATGAAGATATTATCTGGAGGGCATCAGTCTGATAAAAGGAGTATTAAAATGCATTTAGGATAATAAACAAGAAGTAATCTGACTATTCAAATGAAGAACAACAGAAACAGAGATGTAAATTTGAATGTGAACACCAATAATTTAAGGATCTGAGATAAACTTAGGAATTATTTTAAGTTAAATGTGTTATTCAGGATAAGTCAAATTGAATTCTGTTTTAATAGCAAAAACATTTAACTGGACTTATTAGTTTTTAGGAGGTTTGAGGGAATAATATGATTCTTCATGATTGAAGGTGAGGGCTTGTTTGTTGCAACTAGGAATCATCCATCATGTTGCTAATGAACCTATGTTCTTATTGAAAATATTTGCAGTGAAAAACAAGTCCAATATTATGTTATAAACATTATAAATTACAATACAGCAAACACAAAGATGGTAAATAACTGGATTACAACTCAAAGTGTAGTTTTCTTCCTGGAAGAAAATCAAGTCTGATCATTCACTGAGAACAACAAACAGAAATTCTTTTTATGATGTAAAGTTCACATATAGCAGAAATAAAATGTAAGGAATTTAACATAGAATCGCCACTAGACTGATTTTGATCATAACACTCTAATTAGAGGAAACTGCGTTATTCATCTTACTCTATTCAATAATTACAAATCCTTCCGTATTTCATTTGTTTTTCTCTAAAAACAGGAGGCTAATTATCAGTGAGTTTTCCTACCTAACTCCACTTTTATGTAGAAGCCTGAACTAGGAATTGGAAGATAGGAACTGAGATTGGAACATGTCTTTCTTTCTTGCTTTCTGAGTGGCCTTGCAGAGATAACATTCTCCCTTGACACATTGGTTTTAAACACTATTAACTACCTGCCACTCAGCAATTCTTTTATACATTTCCATCATACTAAAAGAACATTTTATCTTTAGATGTACAGTGGTTCAGACTGACCTGAACTACTGCCAGAGTAATGGTTTACCGCTCTTTAAAATTCACTTTCTGTTCCTTTAGCACTAATTTTCTGATTTCCTATTTGTATATTGAATCACTGGGTGGTGGCAAAGAGCAATGAGTGAAAAAGAAAAACATATCCCAACAGTTATTTGATATGGTGTCTGCTTGATCTACCTCACTTACATAAATGCAGGGCAAGATGGGTGATTTTTCAAAGCAGTACACGGGGATTAGACACGCAGCCGTCGTTTCTGTAAATGGAGTGTGCAAAGCTAAATCCTACATACAGCTAGGAAAAAACATACCTCTTGACAGCAGTATCTAATGCCATCATTCCTCTGTAAATAAAGACAGCAAACTACTTATCTCATGTACACCAACATATGTACAGGGTAATGCTTCTGACTCCGGACAGTCTCTCCAGAATATACTCAGAAGCAGAGTGTATGCCCAAATGTTTGCAGAAGAGGTTTCTGTCTCAAAGCTTGAGACAAGATTTCCTACAATGAGAATATGTGCAGGTGGGACACTGAACAGAATTACAAAGATGCATTAAGAAATAAAAATAATAATAATAATCAAGAGGCCGCTTCTGCTTCTCTTGAAGTTAATGGATACCCCCCCATGTCATTCAAGAGCAGTAAGACCAGAGTAACTCACATGGCCTGATACACGTAACTGATTTTTGACAGAAAGTTGTCGATTTTCAGGGTTTTAACTGACTATTTGGAAATATTAAGCAGTTTCAAATCAAATGCAGGGAAACAGCTAGGAATGTATTTTCAAAGTGGCACACAGGGGTCAGCAGTGCCTTACAAATTTGGCCATATGGTTTTCTTATGAAAATCCGTGCACATTTTGCCAAGTAAAAAACACCCATTTGCATGTGTTTAGTGTGAATTTATACTGTAGCAGTGAACTCCCTGAAAATTCTGTGTGCCCTGACTGTGCCTAGCCCAGGGCAAGCAGAGCTTTCACTACAGTACAGGATGAGCCTGGGACAAGCTGTGCTGGGTCAGTCTGGGAGCTCATACTGATAGAAGAGAGCCTGTCTCACCTACCTGCTCTGTCATATCTGCCTCTTGTGGGCTGCAGCTTGAAGAGAGATATTTCTTACTCGATTTAGGAACAGTAGAGACTGGAACTGAATGTGCAAGAACTTTGAGATGAGTGGAACAAGACCAAAGAGCAAGCAGGACTTGCTGCACAGTGACAATAGCAATGGAATCAACCACTTGAAGAGATGGAACTGGGACAGGTTAAATAAAGAGACCTGAGCAAGCAAACCTGAGGGTAAGAGAAAGGACAGGGATAGAAAGACGACAGAGCTTGGAACAGAACTCAGTTTACCTTTTGCTTCCATCCACCCAATATTTGGCTAGCAGAGTATTCCAAACCTCTACAGAACAGCCACTGTGCACTGCCAAAACATAAAAATTTCTACACAGTCTTAATGGAAGAGCAAAATGTATTATTTCACACAATCATGTATTTTGGCTTTTGTTTTACTTATATCCCTAACCTTACATACATCTAGAAGTAAAAAAAGAAAATCTTGCTGAAGGGTGACTATGCAAAGCTCTGGATTGTGTCACCTTTCAACAAAGACCAATTGTATTAGTTAATAAAAGATCTAATATCAACACCTACAAGTTCCTTCTTACTGTCATTTGCAAAGCAAGCATATTTTCACCCTAGGGCTTCAACCCATTGTATTTTATGCCTCTTTCTTTTTTTACATATTCATGTTGTACAGTCCTTCATTTTAAAATATATTTGCTTTCCTACTTTCACTTCTCTTCCTGTGCCTCCCTTGAACAGCCATTTTTACTGCCTTAATTTGCAAGGATTCCCACAAGAATGGTCTTATGCCGCTGGTAGACGGATGACAGGGATATTTGGATCAAGACAGATTGTGCCTTCCAGACTCACTCCCTTAGGACTACATCCAGCTTCCTTTCATAACATATTCACATTTATCATGTACACAAATAAGAAGCCTACACTTCAGTGGAGGATGCTGGCCTCTCTCTGTGACACTTCCTTGTTGTTGTTGTCAGCTCAATTTCAACAATGTGAAGACAAAACTTCAGCACTCTTATGCTATTTCTTTCCTCATTTATTGGTACTATTGCCACCCTGCTTGTCAGTCAAGCTCATAACCTCAGAGGTCATTTTTCACACAGATTACTCCCCAGGATATCATAACCAGTTTACGTGCACATCTTCTTCACTCTTTTTGAGCAGTAGGTTTCAAGTAGTATTTTCCTATTGCTTCAGAGCTAAAAATCTAAGGTAGTGTCTCAAAATATTCTATTTTATTCCAATAAAAATCTCTTTCCTGAGTATAACTAACCCAGTCTTTAGCAAATCAACCATCTGTAATGCTATTGTTAAGTTTGTTCTGATAGTCCATTGATTTGACCCACTTACTCCACCTACCATCTCACAGCTGATTCTAGCACACAGAACTGAAGCTGCCTGTCAAGACACTTCACAACTCAGTTCCATTCTGCCTATAATTTCTTACTTTTTACTGATGTCATCTCCCATTTCTGATCAGCCAAGGATGGCCATCTCCTCAGTTCATTTATTAGATTTCCAAAGAAGTAATTTTGTTTACTTTCAATCATACATACATTTATATTGCTCTTAAAACCTACTTTATTCTGACGAAGGTTTTGCTCTGCAAAATGTCCTTTGCTCCTTGCAGTTCAGGTGAGAATGTGTGGCTGCCAGAGCCACTTATTTCCAGGATCTGACACTTAACAAGACTGGCATCACAGTGGCTCCTACAGCCCCTGCTAGAGGGGTACTGAACTCCCTTGAACATATTTTGGAATGATTGAGTGTACTGTGTTTTTATTTTGAGGGAAATAATCTAGCCCAAAACTGTTGGTTTCACCAGGAAAAACCCCAAAAAGCTAGACAATAGGCTAAGGAGCATATTTTATGTGGAACATCAACAGGTTATCAAAGAACTAAACAAGACACTTCAGATATATCATTAAATGGATGCAAAGACTATTAAAGATCCAAATTCAATAAAGATCTGCAGTATGAATGAAACATACACTGTTGACAGTGACTGGAACCTGGCTGCACTTTTAGGGGATGGAAAACTACTAACCAATTAGAAAAGTCTAACAGAACAGAAGATAGCAACTTGTAGAAAAGTCTGATATACTGCATATCTAATCAGTAAATAAATAAACAAACACAGAGCTGCATCTTGCAGTTATTTAGATTTGTGCTCTTGGAATCTGCCCCTCCTGATTTTTGTCTGGCCAGTACACACCACGAGGTTTGCTATTTGTCAGGCTGCTGGCATGGGGTGTACAGGCATGGGCCAAGTCTGTGATTTAGAGTGATGGCATCATTCAGGATACAAACTGAAGGAAGTTTCTGCATGGGTCAGTTCATACTGGCTAATTGGTAAGTGGTCAAGCCTGGAGATCATGTGTACAAAAATGCTGCAATATTTTCAGGATCATATGCCTATTATGAAACAGAAAAGAAAGGAGGGAATTTTTCATGATGAATTATAATCACCCATTTGGTACTGAAATAAAGATGAATTTTATATAAACACATATATTACTTTTTACTTTCTTGGATTATTATTATTATTATGTAGTAAGCGATCTGAAACTATCCCAGAGATTTTGGCCTTAACTTTGGCATCAGCTATCCCCCTTTTTCTTCCCCTTTTAAAAGGATTTTTAATGAAAATTTAGATTCATGTTTCTGTAATGGAGTTACTGCTTCTTTTGTCTTTGTATCACCTTTCCTGGACTGAGAAGAACAATGATCTGAAGATTCATTTTTACAAGTGTTTACTTTGGCAGCAGTGGTAGCTGAATTTACCTGCTCTCAGCCCAGTGAAAGAAGGATTATTTTGAAACTGGATCAGTTCCCTGATGTAATTCAGCATATGAATGCACAAAGGGTTATGGCAGTACTACAAGGCAGGAAGGTAGAGGCAGAAACTAGGGGTCTGAGTGAAAACTGTTTAAGAAAGCAAGAACCCAAGGAATGTGTATAGAGCCACTGCCTCAGCCTCTGGTTTTCACATCACACCTCCATAATTTTATATTCTTGCACTCATTTGTGTTTATGCAAAATCAATGCAACAGACCATCTAACATGAACAGAAATGGTTTAGACCTTATTGTCAGAAGTGGAAATGAGTACTGGAGCTACATGGCAGTGTGGAATCAGAGCTCCAACAATGTCATTTGATAACACATGGCAGTCTAAACAATATCACTGCCTTCCCTTAGTGATTTTCTAAAGATGATTCAATCCAGTAGCTGCCTCAGCACAAGTCAGGGCGACACTGGGGATAAAGAGATGGGAAGAGGTGACAGACCATGGTCAGGAAAGGATGGGAACTGCTCCAGCCACTGTAGCCACATATTGGCAAATCGTGGTCTAGTTACTTGCAGTATTTGATTAGAATCGGGTAGTTGATTTACTGCCACTTTCCTTCTATGCCACTGTTCTGATGGTCACTTATGTCCTCAGTGCAAGAGTACCTGATCCTGAGTCAGCTTCTGAACTGCATTTGTACACACAGATGGGTGGGGTTGTCAGAAACTTCTAAGTGGAAGGAAGAAAGGAATAAGAAACTACAGAACAGCTTAGGCAGAAGTGGAACAGAAGTTTTCTCTATCACTGTCAGATCCATTTTAGAAGGTTGTTACCTTCCTGTTTTTTTGTTTTTATCCAAGCAGTTTTTTAACCACTCTGATCTTTACTGCCTTATTTTTTGGTGATAACTGTAAGAAATTTGGACTTTACTCATGAAAGAAAAATGTCACTGTAAGAAAAATCAATGAAAGTTACAACAACATGTTAGAAAAGAGACATCTTTATATTTTAAATCACATAGTAAAACAAAGTAAGCTATGTAAGATGAACTGACACTTAATATACCTGCAACATCACAGCTGATTCATTCAAGAAATCCTCCACGTTCTGATTTTCAGGGTTGAACTTGTCAAGCTGTTGCACTATTACTGCAATAAGTTCTCTATGTCTGACCATCTTCACCATGGAGAATCCTATAAATACAGAAAATCTTTAATTTTTCATGCCCCCTTCAGTTGTGGCATAATGTATGTTGATAGGCTCATACAGAAGATACTGCAGTAACATAGAAGAGAACATTTAGGTCAAGCTTTCAAAATCACAGTTACTCAGAACAGCTAACAGGAGAAAGGAAAATACAGCACAAACATCAATAAAGTAAAATACATATTTCTTACATATTTCAACAAAATTACATATTTCTTATCCTGTAAACATCTTAAAATATCTTTAGGATGATACCTAAATGGTTAGGTATTTGACAAAAGTAACCTGTGCCAGGCTATTTGACAAAATATAACTAAAGGTAATACTAGAGAAAAGTATGAATTTTTGCCTGTGTGCCATACAGGTCCTATTTAACACACTATTCTTCCCAGTGAGATGCAACAGAAAGCAAAATTTTAGTCTTAAATCTCATCACATATTGCTGTTAACAGCCTATTTTTCCAAAACAAGAGAACAGGATGAGAGAGGAATTATAAGGAAGCAATGAAGACAGTGTTGGTCAGTAACTGGGCCACAGTCACATCAGTTGTCTGGGTCACTGTCAAGGTTTCTGAAGGCTCAGCAGGTGGGTGCTTGTTATATTTGATGCTTTGTTTGTGAAATGACTGCATTCTGTCCATCTCAAATGATGTCTTACTCCTATGTCTGAGAATTTGTAGGAGTGGTTACCTTGATTTTAATGTTCACATGGCAAGAACTACAATGCATTCGTTCCTACTCATGCACATGTGGTGGTGTATGAAAGACCAATGATAGCAATGATCAGGCCTGAAAGTCATTAATCTGGTTTAGCAATGGGAAAAAAAATGAGCGCAAAAGTAATTTTCAGTGGTAAAAATAAAATATGTTTCTGAAAATAGCTCTTGTATTTTATATATCATCATATTTTGATGCCAGAAAAGAATGCTTGATCGAGATGATTAATTCCCACTGTGGTAAAGATAATTAATTTCATGCTTTAAAATGATATCATAACATTTCCAGATACAGTGGTTCTGTACTCTGCCTTTCAGCATTACCATACTCAATAAAAACTGCCTAAAAAGCACTTATAATTACTAAAGTGCTGAAAAAAGAGTTTGTCTGTGATTATGTTCAATACAGGCATTCAGTTACTTGGTATGATCAAGACAAAATGTCCAATTAAACAAAAAGTCCCTCAAAACAGGGCTGGAACATGACAAGGGATGACAAATACAGAAAGAGGCACTTCTGTTTCTCTGTCACAGGGGAGTTGCTGTTTCTCCACTCCTCTGAGAATCATTTGTTTCTCAGGTAAGAACCTGCCAAGGTTCTTACACTCACAAGGGATTCTGGATGAGTGAGACAGAAATACCTCTGTACTTCAGGCTGAATCGTAATTCAGGCTCCAACACATCTACCAGCGACAAATATTTTTTCTTCTGGCACAGCAGAAAGAAATTTGAGCTCTCATGCTCTGTACATGCTGATAGTCACCCCTTCCCCCCAAATAACAACAATTAAAACCAAAAACTGGAACACAAAAACTAAGACGTAGAAATGCCTTGAGATCTCTTGACATACACGAGTTCTTAACAGAATTTCACTTGTATTTAAACATGCTGCTATTATTATTGTCAATGTTTTAAAACATACACATTGGGAATAAAATGCTTTTGGTATGACATGCACCCTTGTTTCCACACAGTTGTTTAGGAGAATACTCTAATTGCTATGTATAAAAATGATATAAATTTATACTGGGTATAAAATGGCAGAAATTTTCTTTCATCATCAGCTGTAGATTTCAGTTCAAGGGAGGTGAGAACCTGACTTACCCTTTTCTTACAATGGAGCTTGGAGATATTTTGAAAGCAATTACATGGGATAAGATTATCCACAATTGTAGGGACTGGTTTCAATGACCTGAAAGATTCCTTCAGGTTTTACATTCGCTCCTACGCTCCTGGCCTAGAAAGACTGCGATTGCATTTCCTCTGATGAAAGCTGTCCTTAAAAAGAGCTGAACTAAGCCTCCCTGCAAAATTCAGTCGGATCAAGCAGCTACTGCTCAAAATGGAATGAGGTGTTTCTCAGCTGTGTGCTAGAAACAGGGCAACTAATCCAGGGTACGACTGTCCCGATGGTTTTCATACAGGGTACAGTTGCCCAGTGTTTACATCCTGACATTCTCATTTACTCTGGACTCTTCTGCATTGCTGAGTGTCACTCAGAGCAGTTCTGGGCACGGGGCCTCTTTTTAGCACATTCTTCCCTTAAGGAAGCAAGGCATCAGATGGAAAATGTTCACCCTGAGTATCTATAGTCCGGGTCTTCATTTCAATTTGCATGAATGTCAATGTTTTGCGTACTTATTGAAGGTGGTTTACTTGACATGACATGGCATTTTTAAACTATTTGCTTGTAGCACTTAACAATTAAATATTCATTGTACAAAACCTTTTATAAATAAGTTGTATATTTACAAGGTGGGTTAGCAAACGGACACCAAGGTTTGCTACTCATCCAAAATCTCAGATAGCAAAGCAACCCCCTCCACAGAGTAACACAGTCCCCATTGATCTTTTCTATTGCATTTATGAAAACATAATAAAAATGAACACTGAAAGAGGGCAGGTTTAGATTAGATATTAGGGAGAAAGTCTTTAACGTGAGGGTGGTGAGGGCACTGGCACAGGTTGCCCAGAGAAGCTGTGGTTGCTCCATCCCTGGAAGTGTCCAAGGCCAGGTTGAATGGGGCTTGGAGCAACCTGGGCTAGTGGAAGGTGTCCCTGCCCATGGGCTGGGCTGGATGGGCTTTAAGGTCCCTCCGAACCCAAACCATTCTGTGAATCTGTGATTACATGATAATAAACAAGCGAAGGAGCCATGAGCCTGCCCAGAGCTCCCGTCACTCTCACACATCAGGGACTGTACCCGCTTTTCTTTCCGGAGGGGTCACGTACGGCCACAGCTGCCTTGCACCGGCGCTCCAAGCTGCCCCCGCTGCTCCCTGTCCTGTTCCTGGCTGTTCCCGCTGCTCCCGGCGCTCCGTTCCCGGCTGCCCGCGGTGCTCCCTGT